>NC_029780.3:57580676-57582400 GCF_000817695.3 Arachis duranensis | reverse complement strand
CCATGCCTAGACCTTGTTCTTATGTATTTTCAACGGTGGAGTTTCTACACACCATAGATTAAGGTGTGGAGCTCTGCTGTACCTCGAGTATTAATGCAATTACTATTCATTTGCAGCCAAGAACATGATGAATGTGATGATTATGTGACACTCATCATCATTCTCACTTATGAACAAGTGCCTGACAACCACTCCCGTTCTACAAGCAAACAAGGCTTGAATGTTTATCTCTTGCATCCCTTAATCGGAATCTTCGTGGTATAAGCTAGAATTGATGGCGGCATTCAAGAGAATCCGGAAGGTCTAAACCTTGTCTGTGTATTCTGAGTAGGATTCAATGATTGAATGACTGTGAAGAGTTTCAAACTCGCGATTGTGGGGCGTTAGTGGCAGACGCAAAAGAATCACTGGATTCTATTCCGAGAACCGACAGCTGAATAGCGGTGCCGTGACAGGGTGCGTAGAACATTTTCACTGAGAGGATGGGAGGTAGCCACTGACAACGGTGAAACCCTACATACAACGCGTAAGGTTTATTACTTGGATGACCCAGTACACTTGCTGGTTAGTTGTGCGAAGTTGTGATAAAGAGTTGAGATTGCAATTGAGCGTACCATGTTGATGGCGCCATTGATGATCACAATTTCGTGCACCAAGTTTTTGGCGCCGTTGCCGGGGATTGTTGAGTTTGGACAACTGACGGTTCATCTTGTTGCTTAGATTAGGTATTTTTCTGTATAGTTCTTAAGAATGAATTCTAGTGTTTCGAGGTGATGTTCTTATCATCACCAAAGCTGATTGATCTTCATCAATTTAGCTCTTGAATGCAATGTTCTGCTGAAGCTTGACTAGCCATGTCTAATTCCTTTAGACTGAAGCTTTAGACTAACGTTGCATGATTTCTGGAATTCTCATTAAGAATTTTGATATCTTTATTTTCTTTTCCACTTAATTTTCGAAAAATCCAAAAAAAATTTACAAAATCATAAAAACCAAAAATATTCTATGTTTCTTGTTTGAGTCTAGTATCCCATTTTAAGTTTGGTGTCAATTGCATGTTTCTGTTCTTCTTGAATTCATGCATGTGTCTTCATTAATCTTCAAGTTGTTCTTGATGATTTCCTTGTTTTGATCTTTAAATTCTCTTGTCTTGAGTATTTTGTTAGTGTCAGTAGTATACAAATTGCTAAGTTTGCTGTCTTGCATGCATTGTTATCTAATTTTAGTTGCATTTTGATTATTCCTCATTATAAAAAAAATCCAAAAATATTTTTAATGTGTGTCTTTTCAAGTCAATAATACAGAGAATTGAAGATTCAGAACATACAGCAGAGGAATTATACAAAAAAAGCTGGGCGTTCAAAAACGCCCAGTGAGGAAGGCAAACTGGCGTTTAAACGCCAGCCAGGGTGCCTGGCTGGGCGTTTAACGCCCAAAAGGGTAGTGCTTTGGGCGTTAAATGCCAGAATGTGCACCATTCTGGGCATTTAACGCCAGGATGGCACAAGAGGGAAGATTTTGTTTTTAATGCCAATTTTTTCCAAGTTTTCAAAATCTTTTCAAAATCAAATCTTTTTCAAATCAAATCCTTTCAATCAAATTTTTTTCAAAATGAATTTCTTTCCATTTTCAAAAATACTTGCTAACAATTAGTGATTTGATTCAACAATTCAAGTATGTTGCCTTTTCTGTTGAGAAAGGTTTAATGTTTGAATCATATCTTT
>NC_029780.3:57580188-57580484 GCF_000817695.3 Arachis duranensis | reverse complement strand
TTTGATTTCTAATTTCAAAATCTTTTTCAAAAATCACTTGATTTCTTTTCCACCCTTGGTTTTCGAAAATCAACTAGTATTTTTCAAAATGTTTTTAAAATCTTTTTAATTAAATTTCGAAAATTTCTTCCTCTCTTCCCACATCTTTCTATTTATGGACTAACACTATTTCATAATGCACAATTCGAACTCCATCTTTCTTGATAAGTTCGAATTTTTCTACTTCTTCCTTCTATTTTTCTTTTCCTCTGACACCTCAAGGAATCTCTATACTGTGACATAGAGGATTCCATATT
>NC_029780.3:57578847-57580084 GCF_000817695.3 Arachis duranensis | reverse complement strand
AAAGGACCTTGAAGTGAAAGCTAAGAGAAGCTAAAGCACAATTCTCTGTAGAGGACCTAACAGAAATCCTCAAAGAAGAAGACATGGCAGCCGAAAACAACAACAATGCCAACAATGCAAGGAAGGTGCTGGGTGACTTTACTGCACCTACTCCTGACTTCTATGGGAGAAGCATTTCTATCCCTGCCATTGGAGCAAATAACTTTGAGCTTAAGCCTCAATTAGTTTCTCTAATGCAACAGAATTGCAAGTTTCATGGACTTGCATTGGAAGATCCTCATTAGTTTCTAGCTGAGTTCTTGCAAATCTGTGACACTGTCAAAACCAATGGGGTTGACCCTGAGGTCTACAGACTTATGCTATTCCCTTTTGCTGTAAGAGACATAGCTAGGATATGGTTGGACTCACAACCTAAAGAAAGCCTGAACTCTTAGGAAAAGCTAGTCAATGCCTTCTTGGCAAAGTTCTTTCCACCTCAAAAATTGAGTAAGCTTAGAGTGGAAGTCCAAACATTCAGATAGAAGGAAGGTGAATCCCTCTATGAAGCTTGGGAAAGATACAAACAATTGATCAGAAAGTGTCCTTCTGACATGCTTTCTGAGTGGAGCATCATAGGTATCTTCTATGATGGTCTGTCTGAACTGTCCAAGATGTCATTGGACAGCTCTGCAGAAGGATCTCTTCATCTGAAGAAGACGCCTGCAGAAGCTCAAGAACTCATTAAAATGGTTGCAAATAACCAATTCATGAACACTTCTGAAAGGAATCCTATGAGCAATGGGACGAATCGGAATAAAGGAGTTCTTGAGATTGATATTCTGAATGCCATATTGGCTCAGAACAAAATATTGACTCTGCAAGTCAATATGATTTCTCAAAGTCTGTCTGGAATGCAAGCTGCACCAGGTAGTACTAAGGACGCTTCATCTGAAGAAGAAGCTTATGATCCTGAGAACCCATCAATGGAAGAGGTGAATTACATGGGAGAACCCTATGGAAACCCCTATAATCCTTCATGGAAAAATCACCCAAATCTCTCATGGAAGGATCAACAGAGACCTCAACAAGGTTTCAACAACAATAATGGTGGAAGAAACAGGTTTAGAAATGGCAAGCCTTTTCCATCATCTTCTCAGCAACAGACAGAGAATTCTACGCAGAACCACTCTGACTTAGCAACCATGGTCTCTGATCTAATCAAAACCACTCAAAGAAAATTACTGAACTCCCTCCTAGT
>NC_029780.3:57576852-57577394 GCF_000817695.3 Arachis duranensis | reverse complement strand
TGGGAGATGGAGAGATTCATCTCAAGGGTGCATCAAGACCACTTCTATGAAGTTGTGGCCTTAAAGAAGGTGATCCCCGAGGTCCCTTTTAAACTCAAAAGTGAATATCCGGAGATCCGATATGAGATTCGAAGAAGAGGTTGGGAAGTTCTTACCAACCCCATTAAATAAGTCGGAATCTTAATGGTTCACGAGTTCTATGCCAATGCATGGATCACCAAGAACCATGATCAAAGTGTGAACCCGGACCCAAAGAATTGGCTTACAATGGTTCGGGGAAAATACTTGGATTTTAGTCCGGAAAATGTAAGGTTGGCATTCAACCTGCCCATGATGCAAGGAGATGAACACCCTTACACTAGAAGGGTCAACTTTGATCAAAAGTTGGACCAAGTCCTCATAGACATTTGTGAAGGGGGCACCCAATGGAAGAGAGATTCAAGAGGAAAGCCGGTTCAATTGAGAAGGCATGACCTCAAGCCCGTAGCTAGGGGATGGTTGGAGTTTATCCAACGCTCAATCATTCCCACTAGCAACCGGTC
>NC_029780.3:57575280-57576739 GCF_000817695.3 Arachis duranensis | reverse complement strand
AGAACTTTATAAGGTGACGGACAAGTCCTCTACCTTGGCAAGGTTAGCCTTTCCTCATCTCATTTGTCACCTCTGTTATTCAGTTGGAGTTGACATAGAGGGAGACATCCCCATTGATGAGGACAAGCCCATCACTAAGAAAAGGATGGAGCAAACAAGAGATCCCTCTTATCATGAAATCCCTGAGATGCCTCAAGGGATGCACTTTCCTCCTCAAAACTATTGGGAGCAAATCAATACCTCCCTAGGAGAATTGAGTTCCAACATGGGACAACTAAGGGTGGAGCACCAAGAACATTCCATCCTCCTCCATGAAATTAGCATTCCATCCTCCTCCATGAGATAAGAGAAGATCAAAGAACCATGAGAGAGGAGCAACAAAGACAAGGAAGAGACATTGAGGAGCTCAAGCACTCCATAGGATCTTCAAGAGGAAGAAAGAGCCGCCATCACTAAGGTGGACCCGTTCTTTAACTTCCTTGTTCTTTATTTTTCTGTTTTTTGAATTTTTATGCTTATGTTTATCCATGTTTGTGTCTTATGATCATTAGTGTCTTAGTGTCTATGCCTTAAAGTTATGAATGTCCTATGAATCCATCATTTTTCTTAAATGAAAACTGTTTTTATTACAAAAGAACAAGAAGTACATGATTTCGAATTCATCCTTAAAACTAGCTTAATTATTCTGATGTGGTGACAATACTTTTTGTTTTCTGAATGTATGCTTGAACAGTGCATATGTCTTTTGAATTTGTTGTTCATGAATGTTGGCTCTTGAAAGAATGATGAAAAAAGGAGACATGTTAAAATTGTTGGCTCTTGAAAGAATGATGAAAAAGGAGACATGTTACTGAGGATCTGAAAAATCATAAAAATGATTCTTGAAGCAAGAAAAAGCAGTGAATACAAAGAAAAAAAAAAGAGAGTATATGCGAAAAAAAAAGAGAGAAAATAAAAAGAAAGAAAAAAAATAATAATAATGAAGTTGTGATCCAAGGCAAAAAGAGTGTGCTTAAGAGGCTCTGGACACCTCTAATTGGGGACTCTAGCAAAGCTGAGTCACAATCTGAAAAGGTTCACCCAGTTATGTGTCTGTGGCATGGATGTACCGGTGGTAATACTGGAAAACAGAGTGCTTTGGGCCACGGCCAAGACTCATAAAGTAGCTGTGTTCAAGAATCAACATATTTAACTAGGAGAATCAATAACACTATCTGAATTCTGAGTTCCTATAGAAGCCAATCATTCTGAACTTCAAAGGATAAAGCGAGATGCAAAACTGTTCAGAGGC
This sequence comes from Arachis duranensis, assembly GCF_000817695.3. Classification (NCBI taxonomy): domain Eukaryota; kingdom Viridiplantae; phylum Streptophyta; class Magnoliopsida; order Fabales; family Fabaceae; genus Arachis; species Arachis duranensis. The sequence goes on along the minus strand of NC_029780.3, from coordinate 57,575,448 downwards.
AAAAAGCTACTAGTCCTGCTCATCTAATTGGAGCTAAGTTTCATGGATATTTCGGAGTTTATAGTATATTCTCTTCTTTTTATCTTATTTGATTTTCAGTTGCTTGGGGACAAGCAACAATTTAAGTTTGGAGTTGTGATGAGCGGATAATTTATACGCTTTTTGGCA
>NC_029780.3:57574842-57575088 GCF_000817695.3 Arachis duranensis | reverse complement strand
TTCTGACTGAAATTGAGGGTCCTGAGCAAAAATCTGATTCAGAGACTGAAAAGGACTGCAGATGCTGTTGGATTCTGACGTCCCTGCACTCGAAGTGAATTTTCTGGAGCTACAGAGGCCCAATTGGCGCGCTCTTAACGGCGTTGGAAAGTAGACATCCTGGGATTTCCAGCAATATATAATAGTCCATACTTTGCCCGAGATTTGATGGCCCAAACTGGCGTTCCAAATCAGCTCAAAACTGCC
>NC_029780.3:57574236-57574650 GCF_000817695.3 Arachis duranensis | reverse complement strand
ATTTTTATGTCATTTACTGATTTCTGTAAACCCTAGGCTACTAGTTCTCTACAAATAGGACCTTTTGCTATTGTATTTTCATCTTTTGATCACTTTAGATCTCTAGATCATCTTGGTAGCTATCTTTAGTCTTATGCTATCTTAGATCATGGGGGCTGGCCTCACGGCCATGTCTAGACCTTGTTCTTATGTATTTTCAACGGTGGAGTTTCTACACACCATAGATTAAGGTGTGGAGCTCTGCTATACCTCGAGTATTAATGCAATTACTATTGTTCTTCTATTCAATTCGGCTTGTTCTTGTTCCAAGATATTAATTTGCACCCAAGAACATGATGAATGTGATGATTATGTGACACTCATCATCATTCTCACTTATGAACGAGTGCCTGACAACCACTCCCGTTCTACAAG
>NC_029780.3:57573847-57574031 GCF_000817695.3 Arachis duranensis | reverse complement strand
GCGATTGTGGGGCGTTAGTGACAGACGCAAAAGAATCACTGGATTCTATTCCGACATGATCGAGAACCGACAGCTGAATAGCCGTGCCGTGACAGGGTACGCAGAACATTTTCATTGAGAGGATGGGAGGTAGCCACTGACAACGGTGAAACCCTACATACAACTTGCCATGGAAAGGAGTAAG
>NC_029780.3:57531306-57573594 GCF_000817695.3 Arachis duranensis | reverse complement strand
GTCAGTCATGCGCCCGTGTCAGTTGTATTTTGCAGGTCACGCGTTTGCCTCATCCATGCGCTCGCGTCGATTCTCTTTTGAGCGAACCACGCGTTCGTGTCATCCATGTGGACGCGTCACTTCCAGTTTCTTCCAAGGACTCCAATTTGTGCTTTCCTTCCATTTTTGTATGTTTCCTTTCCATCCTTTAAGTCATTCCTGCCCTATAAAACCTAAAAGTACTCAACACACAAATCACGGCATCGAATGGTAATAAAGGATAATTAAATTTGATAATTTTAAAGCATAGGAAACATGTTTTCTCATATATCATATCCTAAGGAAGGGATTGTAAAATCATGCAAATTCATATGAATAAGTATGTGAAGAGTTGATAAATCATTCAATTTAAGTACAAGATTTATCATAAAATAGTGGTTTATCAACCTCCCCACACTTATATAATAGCATGTCCTCATGCTAAATCCAAGAGAAAAGAGTAAAGGTAAAATGATGGAATCCTATGCAATACAATCTACTCTGATTGCATCTACCTAAATGAATCATGCAATTCTAATTTGTTATTCACTTGTATATAAAACTTACATGTAGTTAAATTAATTCACATTCTCAAGGAAACATATATGCATAGCCAACCTTAGATAATGTTAAAGCACTTTTACAATTGAGATGGTTAAAAATTTTTCAAACTTGCAAGACAATTAACAATTGAGGCAGAGATATATGGTGATGAGCTATTGAGCCCTTACTGGATTTTGTGTTTATTTTCTAGTCACTTAGTGTTTATTGGGTTAATTACTCTATTCTTCTTTTTATCCTTAGTTTCTATAACATTGTTCTTTATCTAACCAATCAACAATTATAAAATACAGACATACAAAAATCATGAGGTCTTTTCCAAAGTTGTAATAGGGCTGAGGTAAAGGTAAGGGTACATGTATAAAGGCTAAGTGAGCTAATAAGTGAATCCTTGAATAGTCTACGATCTCACCTAACACACATATTTTGTAATTCAAAGCTTCTCAACCTATTTTCCCACAGTTTTCTCACTTTGTATTGCAAACTCATGCATTGATTTTATTTTTATCCCATGTGCATTGATTCTTTTTATTTTGTAATTGGGGAATTTCTTTGTGTCCCCTTAATTAAATACCAAAAATAGAAACTTTTTTTTTGTAACTGCACATGGTAATTCAATTGATTTCACATGAGCATGCTTTCCTGAAATTTTTATTTTGAAAATTTTTATTCTTTTAGGCTTTCTACCTTTGTTCCTATCATCTATGTTCCCACATAGTTCCCCACACTTAAATTATACAATATCTATCTTAAGCTAACCAAGGATTCAACTTGGGATTTTTATTTTATTTTTCTGCTTAAGGCTAGTAACGTGGTTATAAAACAGAAGGGGATTAAAAAGCTCAAAGTGGCTAACAAGGGTGACATAAAATGGTAGGCTTATTTGGGATAAGTGTGTTAATAATCAAATATGGCCTCAATCCTATCTTGGTATGTATCTATATTCTATAATCGGACATATAGATTAAAACAAAGCAAAGAACATCAGAATAAAAAGAAGGGCAAAGCACACATGAATAAAAATTATGGTTTGAATGTAACCATACAATTAAGCTCAAAATTCACAGGCTGTGTGTTCTCAAGCTCATAAATCATATATCAGTTATGCATGTCATGCAAGTAGAAATTAAGAGTTCCCATTCTTCTCAATGTAAAATTTATTTGGGTGGCTTTAAAGTTTTAGTGTTCCTCCTTGATGAAATGTTGTTAACTAACTAACATGTAATGCTATATATACAAGGGTTGTGGATTGTTTTGATTCTGTTAAAGTCTCTAGCTTACTTCCTTTTTATTTTCAATCAAATCAACTATCATATGCTAAAAAGGGTAAACTATACTAATTAATCCACTTAATATATAACTAGTAAACTAAGGTGCAAATTAAGCTAAAATATCCAAGATATATACAGCCCAAAGTGCAGAATGCAAAAGTACAATAAAAACAAAAGAGAGAAATGCAAATAAAATACAGAAGATGGGCAAAATAAGATAAGAGTCTGTAGTGGTTCACCAAAAGAAATAGATGCCAGAGATGGCGACCTCCCCACACTTAAAATAAAGCATCGTCCTCGATGCTTACTTAAGTTGGGTGTGAAGAAGTGTCATCTCCGGAAGGATGGGCTGCTAGTGTCTCGATGGTAGTCTGAGGGTCTGCAGTCTCTGTGAGGGTAGGAGAAGCGGTCTGTTGAAGCGGGGGCTCTGTCCGTAGAGGAACCTCCAGATCTGCAGCCTGTAGCTGGTGATGCTCTCCATGGTGTGGAACAGTATGCTCGGGACCTCCCTGCTCAGCCTGGGTAGGTGCCTCCTCCTCATGATCGCTCACCTCCTCCACAGATGTGTCGGAGGGCGTGTCGGGCTCGGAGGGGATGTCGCCACCAGATCTGATCATCAGCTTGAGGTGCTCATAGCGTCGCTTGTGGCGACGCTGATAAACGAAATTTTGTATGTCGATATAGAATTCAATAATAAATACAATCGTGAGTATAGTCTACTCGACACAAAAACCTCGCATCAAACAATTCTACAATCTACAATCGAGAGTATTAATCTCCTGAGTTGTCCTCCCTTGGAATTGCTAGAGAATGCATGTTATTGATTAGGAAGCTTTTGTTGTAATTGTTGAAGGTTGGTGCACTAATTCAAACTAACAAAGATTAGGTGACAAGCAATCAATATTAAAAGACTTGGTCTAGGGTTAGCACTAGAAATTCTGTCACTATAGTTTCCTTCAATGATGATGACAATTAAGTCTTGCTCCACTTAATTAGTGTAGAGGAGAGTCAAGTGAAAGTGACTAGCTTGAGTCACAAGTCCTAGCTTCACCCTAAGGGAATCTAGCTTTAGTGCATTCCAAGCCAATTAGCAATCCTTAATTCTCAATCAACAATAGACATTGATGAGTGAATAATTTATACGCTTTTTGGCATTGTTTTTAGGTAGTTTTTAGCATGATCTAGTTACTTTTAGGGATGTTTTCATTAGTTTTTATGCTAAATTCACATTTCTGGACTTTACTATGAGTTTTTGTGTTCTTTTGTGATTTCAGGTATTTTCTGGCTGAAATTGAGGGACCTGAGCAAAACTCTGATAGGAGGCTGACAAAGGACTGCTGATGCTGTTGGAATCTGACCTCCCTGCACTCAAAATAGATATTCTAGAGCTAGAGAACTCTAAATGGCGTGCTCTCAACGCCGTTGGAAAGTAGACATCCAGAGCTTTCCAGAAATATATAATAGTTCATACTTTGTTCGAGATTTGACGATGTAAACTGGCGCTCAACGCCAGTTCCAAGCTACATTCTGGAGTCAAACGCCAGAAACACATCATGAACCAGAGTTGAACGCCCAAAACACGTTACAACTTGGCGTTCAACTCCAAGAGAAGCCTCAGCTCGTGGATAGATCAGGCTCAGCCCAAGCACACACCAAGTTGGCCCCGGAAGTGGATTTATGCATCAATTACTTATTTCTGTAAACCATAGTAGCTAGTTTAGTATAAATAGAACTTTTTACTAGTGTGTTAGACATCTTTGGTCTCAGTTTTATTCTATTATTCATCTTATGAGACTATTGATCATGTTTTGGGGGCTGGCCATTCGGCCATGCCTGGACCTATCACTTATGTATTTTCAACGGTGGAGTTTTTACACACCATAGATTAAGGGTGTGGAGCTTTGCTGTACCTGAAGTTTCAATGCAATTACTACCATTTTCTATTCAATTCTACTTATTCTTATTCTATGATATTCGTTGCACTTCAACATGATGAATGTGATGATCCGTGACACTCATCATCATTCTCACCTATGAACGTGTGGCTGACAACCATTTCCGTTCTACCTTAGACTGGGCGCATATCTCTTGGATTCCTTAATCAGAATCTTCGTGGTATAAGATAGAATTGATGGCGGCATTCATGGGAATCTGGAAAGTCTAACCTTGTCTGTGGAATTCTGAGTAGGATTCCAGGATTGAATGACTGTGACGAGCTTCAAACTCCTGAAGGCTGGGCGTTAGTGACAGACGCAAAAGAATCACTGGATTCTATTCCAACCTGATGGAGAACCGACAGATGATTAGCCGTGCTGTGACAGAGCATTTGGACCTTTTTCACTGAGAGGATGGGATGTAGCCATTGACAACGGTGATGCCCTACATACAGCTTGCCATGAAAATGAGTTAGAAGGATTGGATGAATGTAATAGGATTGTGTTTCTTGTTTGAATCTTGAGTCAATTTATAAGTTTGGTGTCAATTGCATGCTAAAAAATTTTTTCTTGCATTTTTCGAAAATTCATGCATTCATGGTGTTCTTCATGATCTTCAAGTTGTTCTTGGTAAGTCTTCTTGTTAGATCTTGATGTTTTCTTGTTGTGTGTCTTTTATTGTTTTTCATATGCATTTTTGCATTCATAGTGTCCATGCATTAAAGATTTCTAAGTTTGGTGTCTTGCATAGTTTCTTTGCATAAATTTTTTTTTCAAAAATATGTTCTTGATGTTCATCATGATCTTCAAAGTGTTCTTGGTGTTCATCTTGACATTCATAGTGTTCTTGCATGCATTAAGTGTTTTGATCCAAAATTTTCATGTTTTGGGTCATATTTTTGTTTTTCTCTCTCCTCATTAAAATTTCAAAAATAAAAAAAATATCTTTTCCTTATTTCTCTCCTAATTTTCGAAAATTTGAGTTGACTTAGTAAAAAATTTTTAAAATTAGTTGTTTCTCATAAGTCAAGTCAAATTTTCAATTTTAAAAATCCTATCTTTTCAAAATTTTTTTTTCAAAAATCAAATCTTTTTCATTTTTATCTTATTAATTTCGAAAATTTTAAAATTATTTTCAAAATTTGTTTCTTAATTTTATTTCAAATTTTCGAAATTACACTAACAATTAATGTGATTGATTCAAAAAATTTGAAGTTTGTTACTTTCTTGTTAAGAAAGGTTCAATCTTTAAATTCTAGAATCATATTTTAGTTTCTTGTTAGTCATGTAATTAATTTTAATTTTAAAAATTAAATCTTTTCTAACCATATCTTTTTAATCATATCTTTTTATCTTATCTTTTATATCATATCTTTTTCAAAATTTTATCTTTTTTTCAAAAATTTGATTTTAAAATATCTTTTCTAACTTCTTATCTTCTTATCTTCTTATATTTTCAAATTTGATTTTCAATTTTTTTTTTCAACTAACTATTTGACTTTTTGTTTGTTTCTTATCTTTTTCAAAACCACCTAATAACTTTTCTCTCTAATTTTCGAAAATATCTCCCTCTTTTTCAAAAATTCTTTATTTAATTAATTAATTGTTTTAAATTTTAATTTTAATTTTATTTCTTATCTTTATTTTTTGAAAATCATTTAACTCTTTTTTTTAAATTTATTTTCGAAAATTTCTCCTTCTCTCATATTATTCTATTTATTTATTCATTCACTAACACTTCTCTTCACCTCTCTTCATCTCAATTCAGTACCCCTATCCTTACCCTTCTGTTTGGATTCTCCTTTTTTTATTCTCTTTCTTCTTCTACTAACAATAAGGAACCTCTTTACTGTGACATAGAGGATTCCTCTTTCTTTTCTTGTTCTCTTCTTCTCTATATGAGCAGGAACAAGAAAAAAGGCATTTGTGTTAAAACTGACCCTGAACCTGAAAGGACTCTGAAGAGAAAATTAAGAGAAGCTAAATTACAACAATCCAGAGACAACCTTACTGAAATTTTCGAACAGGAAAAAAACATGGCAGCTGAACCTAACCAATAATGCAAGGAGGATGCTTGATGAATATACTACACATACTTCCAAGTTTGATGGAAGAAGCATCTCAATCCCTACCATTGGGGCAAACAATTTTGAGTTGAAACCTCAACTAGTTGCTCTAATGCAACAAAACTGCAAGTTTCATGGACTTCCATCAGAAGATCCCTATCAGTTTTTAACTGAATTCTTGTAGATCTGTGAGACTGTAAAGATGAATGGAGTAGATCCTGAAGTCTACAGGCTCATGCTTTTCCCTTTTTGCTGTAAGAGACAGAGCTAGAACATGGTTGGATTCACAACCTAAAGATAGCCTGGACTCCTGGGATAAGCTGGTCATGGCCTTCTTGGATAAGTTCTTTCCTCCTCAAAAGCTGAGCAAGCTTAGAGTGGATGTTCAGACCTTCAAACAAAAAGTTGGTGAATCCCTCTATGAAGCTTGGGAAAGATACAAACAGATGACCAAAAGATGTCCTTCTGACATGTTTTCATAATGGACCATGATAGATATATTCTATTATGGTCTATCTGAGTTCTCTAAGATGTCATTGGACCATTCTGCAGGTGGATCCATTCACCTAAAGAAAATGCCTACAGAAGCTCAAGAACTTATTGACATGGTTGCAAATAACCAGTTCATGTACACTTCTGAGAGGAATTCTGTGAATAATGGGACACCTCAAAGGAAGGGAGTTCTTGAAATTGATGCTCTGAATGCCTTATTGGCTCAGAACAAAGTGTTGACTCAGCAAGTCAACATGATTTCTCAAAGTCTGAATGGATGGCAAAATGCGTCCAACAGAACTAAAGAGGCATCTTCTGAAGAAGAAGCTTATGATCCTGAGAACCTTGCAATGGCAAAGGTAAATTACATGGGTAAACCTTATGGAAACACCTATAATTCGTCATGGAGAAATCATCCGAATTTCTCATGGAAGGATCAACAAAAGCCTCAATAAGGCTTTAATAATGGTGGAAGAAATAGGCTCAGCAATATCAAGCCTTATCCATCATCTTCTCAGCAAAAGACAGAGAATTCTGAACAGAGCATCTCTAACTTATCAAACATAGTCTCTGATATGTCGAAAGCCACTTTAAGTTTCATGAGTGAAACAAAGTCCTCCATTAGAAATTTGGAGGCACAAGTGGGTCAGCTGAGTAAGAAAGTCACTGAAACTCCTCCTAGTACTCTCCCAAGCAATACAAAAGAGAATCCAAAGAGAGAGTGCAAGGCCATTGATATAGTCAATATGGCCGAATGCAAGGAAGAAGGGGAGGACGTGAATCCCAATGAGGAAGACCTCATGGGACATCTCCCAACCAAGAAGGAGTTCCCTATTGAGGACCTAAAGGAATCTGAGGCTCATATAGAGACCATAGAGATTCCATTAAACCTCCTTCTGCCATTCATGAGCTCTGAAGACGATTCTTCCTCTGAAGAGGATAAAGATGTGACTAGAGAGCAAGTTGCTCAATATCTAGGAGCCATCATGAAGCTAAATGCCAAGTTATTTGGTAATGAGAGGAAGCATGAACAGCTTCTCTCAATGCAGAGTCAAACAGAGCCCCCACAGTCAAACTCTAAGTTTGGTGTTGGGAGGCCACAACCAAACTCTAAGTTTGGTGTTGAACCCCCACATTCAAACTCTAAGTTGGGTGTTGGGAGGTCCCAACAATGCTCTGAACATCTGTGAAGCTCCATAAGAGCTCACTGTCAAGCTATTGACATTAAAGAAGCGCTTATTGGTAGGCAACCCAATTTTTATTTATCTAATTTTATTTTTTATTTTATTGTTCTTTTATGTTTTATTAGGTACATGATCATATAGAGTCACGAAAAAATATTAAAATTAAAAACAGAATCAAAAACAGCAGAAGAAAAATCACACCCTGGAGGAAGGACTTACTGGCGTTTAAACGGCAGTAAGGAGCATCTGGCTGGTGTTCAACGTCAGAACAGAGCATAGAGTTGGCGCTGAACGCCAGAAACAAGCATGGAACTGGCGTTCAACGCTAGAAACATGCTGCACATAGGCGTTGAACGCCCAGAACATGCATCACTTCGGCGTTTAAACGCCAGAATTGTATGCAAAGGCATTTTACATGCCTAATTGGTGCAGGGAGGTAAATCCTTGACATCTCAGGTTCTGTGGACCCCATAGGATCCCACCTACCATATTCTCCCCTCTTCCTAACATTCATCCTCTCTTACCAATCACCCCAATCTCTCTTCCCCATCACCTCTTCACCACTCACATCCATCCATCTCTTCCCTCCCAATCCCACCCATATGGCCAAAACATACACATCTCTCCCTCTCCTCCATATCTTCTTCCCCTTCCATTCTTTCTTCTTTTCTCGAGGGCAAGCAACATTCTAAGTTTGGTGTGGTAAAAGCATAGCTTTTTTGTTTTTCCATAACCATTGATGGCACCTAAGGCCAGAGAAACCTCAAAAAAAAAAGAGAGAGAGAAAAAGAGAAAAGGGAAGACAAAAGCTTCCATCTCTGGGTCATGGGAGATGGAGAGATTCATCTCAAGGGTCCATAGCTCAGTAGAAGAGCATTTGACTGCACATCAAGAGAGCATGAGGAATTCCCTCATCAAGAAATCCCTGAGATACCTCAGGGAATACATTTTCCTCCACACAATTATTGGGAGCAACTAAGGATAAGAGCACCAAAATTATTAGGGATCATGCAACAAAGGCAAAGAAGAGACATAGAGGAGCTCAAAGCACCATTGGTCCTTCAAGAAGGCGCCACCATCACTAAGGTGGATTCATTCCTTGTTCTTATTTTTTTCTGTTGTTTGGTTTTTATGTTATATGTTCATCTATGTTTTGTGTCTCTACTTCATGATCATTAGTAGTTAGTAACTATGTCTTAAAGTTATGAATAATTCCATGAATCCTTCACCTCTCTTAAATGAAAAATGTTTTTAAATTCAAAAAGAATAAGAAGTACATGAATTTCGAATTTATCCTTGAATTTAGTTTAATTATATTGATGTGGTGACAATACTTTTTGTTTTCTGAATGAATGATTGAACAATGCATATTTTTGATCTTGTTGTTTATGAATGTTAAAATTGTTGGCTCTTGAAAGAATGATGAACAAAGAAAAATGTTATTGACAATCTGAAAAATCATGAAATTGATTCTTGAAGCAAGAAAAAGCAGTGAAAAAGCAAAAGCTTTTGAAAAAAAAAAATTTGCAAAAAAAAATAGAAAGAAAAAGAAAAAGCAAGCAGAAAAACACAATAGCCCTTAAAAACAAAAGGCAAGGGTAAAAAGGATCCAAGGCTTTGAGCATCAATGGATAGGAGGGCCCAAGGAAATAAAATCCAGGCCTAAGCGGCTAAATCAAGCTGTCCCTGACCATGTTCTTGTGGCATACAGGTCCAAGTGAAAAGCTTGAGACTGAGTGGTTAAAGTCGTGATCCAAAGCAAAAAGAGTGTGCTTAAGAGCTCTAGACACCTCTAACTGGGGACTCTAGCAAAGCTGAGTTACAATCTTAAAAGGTTCACCCAGTCATGTGTCTGTGGCATTTATGTATCCGGTTGTAATACTGGAAAACAAAATGCTTAGGGCCACGGCCAAGACTTATAATAGTAGCTGTGTTCAAGAATCAACAAATTTAACTAGGAGAATCAATAACACTATCTGAAATTCTAAGTTCCTATAGATGCCAAAACTGTTCAGAACAAAAAGCTACAAGTTCGGCTCATCTAATTAGAATTAATATTCATTGATATTTTGGGATTTATAGTATATTCTCTTCTTTTTATCCTAATTGATTCTCCGTTGCTTGGGGACAAGCAACAAATTAAGTTTGGTGTTGTGATGAGTGGATAATTTTTACGCTTGTTGGCATTGTTTTCACATTTCTGGACTTTACTATGAGTTTGTGTGTTTTTCTGTGATTTCAGGTATTTTCTGGCTGAAATAGAGGGACCTGAGCAAAACTCTGATTGGAGGCTGACAAAGGACTACTGATGCTGTTGGAATCTGACCTCCCTGCACTCAAAATGGATTTTCTGGAGCTACAAAACTCCAAATGGCTCAATCTCAACGCTGTTAGAAAGTAGACATCCAAAGCTTTCCAGCAATATATAATAGTTCATACTTTGTTCGAGATTTGATGACATAAACTGGCGCTCAACTCCAGTTTCAGGCTACATTCTGGAGTCAAACGCCAGAAACACGTCATGAACCAGAGTTGAACGCCCAAAACACGTTACAACTTGGCATTCAACTCCAAGAGAAGCCTCAGCTCGTGGATAGATCAGGCTCAGCCCAAGCACATACCAAGTGGGCCCCCAGAAGTGGATTTATGCATCAATACTTATTTCTGTAAACCCTAGTAGCTAGTTTAGTATAAATAGAACTTTTTACTAGTGTATTAGATATCTTTGGTCTCAGTTTTATTCTATTATTCATCTTAGGAGACTATTGATCATGTTTTGGGGGCTGGCCATTCGGCCATGCCTGGACCTATCACTTATGTATTTTCAACGGTGGAGTTTCTACACACCATAGATTAAGGGTGTGGAGCTCTGCTGTACCTCAAGTTTCAATGCAATTACTACTATTTTCTATTCAATTCTATTCATTCTTATTCTAAGATATTCGTTGCACTTCAAAATGATGAATGTGATGATCCGTGACACTCATCATCATTCTCACCTATGAACGCGTGGCTGACAATCACTTCCGCTCTACCTTAGACCAGGCGCATATCTCCTGGATTCCTTAATCAGAATCTACGTGGTATAAGCTAGAATTGATGGCGGCATTCATGGGAATCCGAAAAGTCTAACCTTGTCTGTGGTATTCCGAGTAGGATTCCGGGATTGAATGACTGTGACGAGCTTCAAACTCCTGAAGGCTGGGCGTTAGTGACAAATGTAAAAGAATCACTGGATTCTATTCCAACCTGATTGAGAATCGACAGATGATTAGCCGTGCTGTGACAGAGCATTTGGACCTTTTTCACTGAGAGGATGGGATGTAGCCATTGACAACGGTGATGCCCTACATACAGCTTGCCATGGAAAGGAGTAAGAAGGATTGGATGAATGTAATAAGAAAGTAGAGTTTCGGAAGGAACACAGCATCTCCATGCACCTATCTGAAATTCCCAACATTGGATTACATGAGTAACTTTATCTTTATTTCCTGTTTATTTTATTTATCTTTTAATTATCTAATCCAATCATATTTGAATCAGCCTGACTGAGATCTACAAGATGACCAAAGATTGCTTCATACCAACAATCTCTGTGGGATCGACCCTTACTCAAGTAAGGTTTATTACTTGGACAACCCAGTACACTTACTGGTTAGTTGAGCGAAGTTGTGGAAAGAAAGTGCTGAGTTAACAGATGCACATACCAAAGAGCCATTATTGATGATTACAATTTCGTGCACCAGACATCCACTATTCAATTTTTCCTAATGGTCCAAACCCTAAGCCAAGTCAGAAACTTTTACTCCATAACTAGTGTTGGCATTTTATCAAACATATGATGAGCATTCATAAGAGGCATTAAGAAATTAGAATGAAGAATTGAAATGAAGAGATCTAAATCACACAACTATCTAGAATTGAACAATTACAAGTAATGGATATGAAAGTACCTCAATTTACTGGTTCCAAATCCAAGTAACAAAGACAAAAGGTAGATCCAAAGTGAGAGGATCAAAGAACACTAATTGAGAATATGAGAAGAGTAGATCTACTAATTGCATCAAAATAAAAGTGTATTACAATGGATCTCACCAAGAGAAATCAAAGGAGAATTGTAGTGGAGAATGTGGAGAATGAAACCCTAGAGAGAGGTTGGAGTCTCTCCCTCTACCCAAAATGTAATCAACTCTAAGAAAAATATCTAAGAACATGTAAAATGAGCCAAAAGTCCCTTAACCCTCCAACCCTTTGCCTCTTTAAGCTTTTCCCACCAATGCACTTCCCCAAAATAGGGTCTCTAACTGTCTCCATGCTCTGGTCACGTGCTCTCTTAAAAAATCATGTGTGACCACCGGCGCGTACGCACAAAGCACGCGCACGCACCCCTGGGAAAACTGCAATCCACGCTTAGGCGCAATCTATGCGGACACGTCCATGAGGATCATGACTTAGCTGCCACACGCGCCGGCTCGTAGCTTGGCTCCTAGCTTTGGCTTTAATTGCATAGACCTGCGCGGACGCGCCATGTGCGTTCACGCGTCGATGCTGAAGTTTCCAAAGCGTAATTTCCCATGCTCCTTTCCTTTGTACATGCTTCCATTCTTGTCTCCAAGTCATCCGTGCCCTATAAACTCTGAAACCACTTAGCACACTGGTCACAGCATCGAATGGCATAGATGAGGATTAGAAATATATCTAATTTAGTGCAAAAGAAGCATGTTTTCATCCATGAGGCAAAATTGGAAAAGGAACACAAAGTCATGTATTTTCATATGAAAATTGTGTAGAATCATTGATAAAACCCTCGAAATCAATACCGGATAAACCCTATTAGAGAAAAGTAAAAGAGCAAAGCATCACAAAGGCAAGTGATTCATGACATGCAATCTATTTACATAAATGCAACTAAGATGGGTGGTACTATCCACTTGGTCAAGAGCAAGTCTATCTTCCTAAGATACTTTCGAGTACATGGGTGAGATGGTAGGTAATGCACGAACTTACCAATTTTGATCATCAAGGTGAAATCTATGCGACTTGCATGAAGAATGCTCGTGAGAGCCGGGGACAAGGATTTGAGAGTCGAACCCTCACCGGAAGTGTTTGCACTCTATCCGCTCGGTGTATCGGGCTAATCACTCAATTCTCCCCTATTTCATACTTTTCCAACATTTGTTCTTCCTCTAACAATCAACAATTGTCACATGCATGTGCACATGTATCATGAGGGCTTTCCTCGGTTGTAATGGGGCTAGGGTCAAGGTGGATATATATATATATATATATTTGGCTAAGTGGCTAAAATTGGATCTTTTGATTAACCTAAACTTCCCACCTAACCTATATAATCTCCTCTACAATTATGCACTAATCTAGCTACCATTCCTCACTTTTCCACATACTCTTGCATTTCCTTTCCATTTCATAACACTTATGCATTGTTTTCTTACTTCTTTTCCTTGGAGCATTTTGTCCCCTTTTTTTCTTTTTTTTTCTTTTTCACATACTTCTCTTTTTTTTCAATTTTTTTCAACTCTTCCATTTTCTCTTCTTTCATCTTTGTACAAGAACATCAATGCATAAGGTCTATCATTTGATCAATACATGAGTATGTACTCAATTTCCAAATATGGAAATATAAAATGCTAACATCCTTTTCCCTCAAACAATGTCCCACCCTATTTTTCCCACACTTGAATGATACACACACTAGTCTAAGCCAATCAAAGATCCACATAGGGGCATTCATGGTTTTTCGCTTCGTTGCTTGTAATGTGCTAGAATTAAGAATAAGTGGGTTAAGCGTAGGCTCAAAGTTGGTTGCAAGGGTTGTTCGTATGGTAAGGCCATTTGGGTAGTGGCTAAGTGAATTGATAGCCTCAATCCTATACATGCATTCACACATACAACAATGGATATATAGAGTCAAACAAAGTGAGGATCACAATCATAGAGAGAGAATAATGCACACAAGAAGGGAGATAAGTGACTATAAGATGTAGCCACGCACTAAGGCTCAAAATTCACTAGCTTGTGTTCTTAACTCAAAATCCATGTTCCAAAGTACAATCTTCGAACAAGCTTAGCATCAAAATTTTCAAAATTGGTAAGGTGTGGTTGCCCTAAAATCTTGGTTTCTTAGGAAAGAATTCATTGTTTCAACCAAGTGGACTTATCATGCAAATGGTGTCAAAGGAAACCTAATCATGCGACCTATCCTAACTACAAAGAGATTTAAAAGTTTATTCGGGTGTTACCTACGGAGATCGGTCGGCCAACCTCCCCACACTTAAAACTTAGCACGGTCCTCCGTGCTATAAGTGATGCGCAATGGGTGGCCGGCTCCGGAATGTCCGTCATCTCCCTCGTTAGTGCTATTTCCGCTTGATGTTACGGGATGTGGAGATATCCGGTTCCTCCATAGATGGGGTGACATACTTAGAAGCTTCTTCACGTGAGCTTATCGGCGTTGGTTGCGCCGCTCATAATGGTCCAATTTCTTGTGAAGGTATTCAAGGCGTTGGATGGATGATTTTGGTGGTGTGGATGAAGTGGTAGGGTTGCAAGTGGGGATGGTCATTCCAAGGTCCTTGTTAACCACCGAAGGTTTAAGGCACCTCTTGGTCGGAACAACATCACCTTCGACCGGGATTAAGGCCCTCCGGTCCTTGGTCTTGCGGTGAATGTCGGCCGCTGCGACTAATTCGGTTACCATGGCAGGGAAGGGCATGTTTCCATTGGCATGAATGCATCCCGTAGATTGTCGGATGGCATGTGGGATGTCGACCGGCTTCTCGGTTAGGATACACCAAACCAATAAGGCAAGCTCGGCGGTGATGGATGACCCATGAGTGCTTGGAAGCACGTAATGAGCTAGGATTTGGGCCCATGCTACGGCTTCTTGAGTGAGAAAATGTGCATCTAAACCTTTTGGTCTTTGCTTTATAGTCCCTCGAATCCAAGAGGCTTCGGGTAAAGATATTGCTTGGAGAATCGCATTCCAATTGAACCCACGTTCTCAACGTACTGACAGAACTTCTTGATAGGTGCATGCCCATCCGCTAATGATTCGGTCTTAAGTACTCCTTAAACACCCACTATTCAATTTTTCCTAATGGTGTAAACCTTAAGCCAAGTGAGAAACTTTTACTCCATAACTAGCGTTGGCATTTTATCAAACATATGATGAGCATTCATAAGAGGCATTAAGAAATTAGAATGAAGAATTGAAATGAAGAGATCTAAATCACACAACTATCTAGAATTGAACAATTACAAGTAATGGATATGAAAGTACCTCAATTCACTAGTTCCAAATCCAAGTAACAAAGACAAAAGGTAGATCCAAAGTGAGAGGATCAAAGAACACTAATTGAGAATATGAGAAGAGTAGATCTACTAATTGCATCAAAATAAAAGTGTATTACAATGGATCTCACCAAGAGAAATCAAAGGAGAATTGTAGTGGAGAATGTGGAGAATGAAACCCTAGAGAGAGGTTGGAGTCTCTCTCTCTACCTAAAATGTAATCAACTCTAAGAAAAATATCTAAGAACATGTAAAATGAGCCAAAAGTCCCTTAACCCTTCAACCCTTTGCCTCTTTAAGCTTTTCACGCCAATGCACTTCCCCAAAATAGGGTCTCTAATTGTCTCCACGCTCTGGTCACGTGCTCTCTTAAAAAATCATGTGTGACCACCGGTGCGTACGTGCACAGCACGCGCATGAGCCCCTGGGAAAACAGCAATCCACACTTAGGCGTAATCTGTGCGGACGCTTCCCTAAGGCTCATGACTTAGCCGCCACACGCGCCGGCTCGTAGCTTGGCTCCTAGCTTTGGCTTTAATGGCGTAGACCTGCACGGACACGCCATGTGCGCGCACACGTCGGTGCTAAAGTTTCCAAAGCTTAATTTCCCATGCTCCTTTCCTTTGTACATGCTTCCATTCTCTTCTCCGAGTCATCCATGCCCTATAAACTCTGAAATCACTTAACACACGGGTCACGACATCGAATGGCATAGATGAGGATTAGAAATATATCTAATTTAGTGCAAAAGAAGCATGTTTTCATCCATTAAGCAAAATTGGGAAATGAACACAAAGTCATGTATTTTCATATGAAAATTGTGTAGAATCATTGATAAAACCCTCGAAATCAATACTGGATAAACCCTAAAAATGGGGTTTATCAGACGCTCAGACCTCTCAAAACGTCGCCTATTGCGACGTTCAGACCTCTCAAACTGCTGCTGGTGATGGCGCTCCATCTGATCTAGGTGGTCAAAGAGTCGATGCACTAGACGGTAGACAGGCTCAGGAGCAGGTGGGGGTGCAGTGGGTTGTGCTGGGCCAGTGGAAGCAGAAGGAGCGGCTGAAGAAGTGGCTGCCTCAGTAGTGTTAGTGAGAAATGGAGGGCGGTAGCCGAAAGCCAGAAACTTTCGACTGTGAGGAATGATCTTCTAGCAGTCCGTGGCGGGTGGCCTTTCATCAGCAACCTCCCAAGGTACCTCAGCTCGGCGACCCAACTGAGTAATCAGGTAAGGAAAGGAGAGGGTGCCTCTAACATGGACCCTGGCCATGTGATGCCGGATGAAGCGTGGTAGATATAGGTCTTTACCCATCATCACACACCAGATGAGGGTAATTATAGCAGCTGGTACCTCCGTCTCATGAGTACTCGGCATCACATAGTTACTCAGAATCTGTTGCCATAGCCGATCTTCATCATTTAGATATATAAGCCTGATTCCCTTGGGAACCACTGTGCTTGTTCCCATGACCCAAGGAACAGTAGGATCAAGAGTGATATCCCTCTTCACTACATCCCAATCAAACCTTATTAATCTCATATCTTCCTCAGCTTTTTGGTAACCATCTGGCTGATCTGATTTAGGTGGAAGCTGGAGGATGTCTTCAATTGCTTCCTCAGTAACCAGAACTTGTTTGTCTCTGAGCTGTACTACATCCAGGGATGATAGAAAGTAGTTACAGTAGAATTCCCTCACCCAGGATGAGTTGACCTCAGTTAGGTTTCTCTCCAGGAAGAACCAGCCTCTCTGTTTGATCTGATCTGAAGTGTACTGATTGAGTTCTTTAGGAATTTTGAGAGTCCTTTCCAGGTGTAGGTTCCTGGCTGTGGCAAAAGTCGGGTACTTCAGCTCATAGTATTTATTTACAAATTTAACTGGGTCAACTGCAGGTACCAACTGATCAGCCTTTTCCTACGGGGTAAAGTTCTTCTCCCGCCAGGAATCATCATGTAAGATGCCAAGGATGGAACCAGAGGATTCGCCTCTTTTCTGTTTGCTAGTAGTTACTTTGCCCTTTTCCCTGCCTTAAGAGTCAGACATCCTAAAAAATAGAGTGTTCGCCTCTTTTTCTTTTGCCAGTAGTTACTTTGCCCTTTCCCCTGCCTTGAGAGTCAGACATCCTGAAAAACAGAATTTTCAAGATATAATTGAGGAATAAAAGCAGGAAAACAAGTAGGCAAATAACAACATAAGCACGAAGTGGAAAAGGAGCAGTATAAAAATGAAATGAGATAAGTAAATGTATATTTTGGATTGTTTTGGAGTTGAAAAGCTGAGATGAGAAATCACATTCCAAAATATGTTAGAAGTGAAAAGTCTGTTAATTAGGAAAAACAATAATCATGCCATGAGTGAAATTAATTGAAAGAAGTAGTGAAAAGGCAAAGGGGGAAGTTAGAAAGTTAAAAGTGGGTAAAATTGAAAAAAGGGTTAGAAAGCAAAAATCAGTGAGTTAGTAAAAAGGAAGTCAGAGTAAGTGGCATAATGATTGGTTTATAAGTAACAAGAATTTCACAATTTAAGAGACAGTCAACTCATTCAAGCAGGGATAACAGGGTATTGATGATGATTCATATAAATATAGAAGTAGTAAAAAGTAAAATCAAATCATCAATAATCCAATTTATTAACTAGGAAATCAAAAGTAATAAGAATGCTGGCCCGTGCATTCAAGAATTGGTTTGGTATTCGTGGAGTAGTGCGAAATTGAGAATTGCCAAAACCAATACTTGAATGTAAAAGGGAAACAATTTGCAGAAAATTGGGCAGCATCCCGGCTAAAATTGGATGTTCCCGGGAAATAAACAGTAAGAAAAATAGTTCATATAAGATTAACAATTGCTGCAAAGAGTCACAGACAGTAGGAACAGTGAAGAATAGTCTAACAGCAGCATGAGACATTTAAAGAATAGTATATAAACAGTATTAACATTACAGCCAGACTAAAATTGCAGAATAGATAAAACAAGTAACAAGTATGGTGCAATTATCAGGCCTAAATCCACTAACCAGATCCTAGCTACCTAACCACCTAGAATCCACTATGAACATGCATCTCTAACTATCCTATTCAGAACAAAAATTAGAAAACGGACTAAAGAATCACAAGGAGGAATTGCAGTAAGGCGGAACCTGGTGTGTGTACGAACAAGGGATAGGGCAGAGGAAAGTGGTGGTGATGCGGCGGCGCTGGGGGAACGGCAACGGCATGGTGATGGAGCAGGGGCGATGGCAGGGGTGCAGGTGGGGTTGAATGGTTGAAGGTTGGGGTGTGGTTGAGAATAGGGGTTGAGGGTTGGGGTGGTGGCCGGTGGTGTNNNNTTGGGTGGTGGTGGTGTGGCGACGGCTTTGGTGCTCGGAGGTGGTTGTTGGTGGTGGTTGGTGGTGGTTGAAAGAGAGAGAGTTACAGAGGAGAGGAAGAGGGTAGGTTTGGGGGCGTGACGGGCTAGGGTTCGCATGACTTGGGGTTAGTGATCGCAAATCCACGCGGATGCGTGGAGGACGCGATCGTGTGAGTAGGATGAAATAGGGTTGACACGAACGCGTCGTCGACGCAATCGCGTGGGTTGGGTACAAGATAGGTGACGTGGACGCGTGAAACACGCGATCGTGTCGCTGGAATTTGTGCTAGACGGACGCTTCCAGCGTCGTTTCAGGGCAACTCTCTGTTTGGTTTAGGGGGTCATAAAATCTATGCGACGCGATCGCGTCGCTCACGTTTTCGCGTGGGATGGGTGTTATGCAAGGGATGCGTTCGCATCAGGGACGCGCACGTGTGGGTCCTTTTGTGCCAAACGCACACTAGCCGCACGATTGCAGCCCAACTTTCTGGGCGTTGGATCTTTACGCCGATATCCAGATCACGCGTTTGCGTGAGTGACGCGGACGCATGGAAGGCATTTTCCGCAGCTGACGCGATCGCGTGGGGCACGTAGTCACGTGGAACAATTTGTGCCAAAGGCACGCCTCCAGCCTTGCTTTAGCGTGACTCTCTGTTCATTTTCTACTGTCTTTTAGTGCACTTGTGACGCGGACGCGTCAGCGACGCTGTCGCGTCGCATGCTCTCTCTCTCTTTTTTTTTTATGCAAGTATGCAGTTATGCAGTATGTAATGCTAATGCTAATGCTAACGAATAACATCCAGGTTCAATATAACATAAAATTAAACCGTACGAAATAAAAGTGAAAAAAGAAACGACCATACTATGGTGGGTTGTCTCCCACCTAGCACTTTTAGTTAAAGTCCTTAAGTTGGACATTGGATGAGCTTCCTGTTATGGTGGCTTGTGCTTGAATTCGTCCAGAAATCTCCACCAGTGTATGGAATGCCAGCATCCTCCGCGGTCCTAAACAAGACACGTAAAGCCATTGAGCAGTTTCAAACAGGTTTCCAGGCTTCCAGGGTGTTGAATGTCAGAAGAGATTCCGGGATCCCAAACTCTACTTTTACACCCATTTTTGTCTTGATCTGCATTTTTCTAGTCGGGTGGTGAGTGATCTGAATTCTCACTGCAGTGACCAAACAACTTCCGAGATCCTTTCAATTGAGCTTGACACCAATCCTTGCACCTCAATTTGAAGTGTTAAACCTCATTGAATCTTGCATACCAGCGCTGAGTGCGAGTCATTTCCCTTTTGCTCTTAAAGCCGCAGAGAGCTCTAAGCTGGCCATCTGTTACAAGTAAACCATATTCAAGTGGAAAAGTAAAGATAAAAGCTAAGGATTTTACCCACTTGAAGTTTGTATTTGGCGGTAATGGCCTTGGGATAAGCATTTCCAGTGGTTTTGCAAGTGCTACTCCCTTGTGGTCTTCTGTGAATTCCTCCACTTCTTTGCAAACTTCTTCAAATTCAACCATGTCTTGATCAAAGTCACTGATATCTTCCTCATCACTTGAGTCATAATTGGGAGGTTGAGAAAAGTCTACCTCTACATCATCTTCGTATTCACTTGGGGAAGATTTTTCTGTCTTGAAGAATTCACTTGCAGATGCAAGTTCATTGCTAAGAGAACTCGACTTGTGATTATCATCATCAAGGAAACTTGCGTCTTGGATTATTCCGTCCAGTTCTTCATAAGATATCTGCATTGGAGGTTGTGCACTACCTTCCTTAGCATCGATTGTAACGTCCTTGACGGAGCCTTCCATGACTCTGTGTTCCCGTGGAGGTTCAGCATCTCCTAAATCTTCAACCAACTCTTCTTCTTCTACAATGATAGCATCCTTTACTTGTTCCAGTACGAAGTTATGCTCTATACTGTCCACTGGAGTTTCTAGTGTCTCCTTCATGCTACGTTCTTCATTAGATTTTCCACATGAAGCCATGGGAGTTTGTTGAGTGTCTGAATGTCTAGAAGATAGTGGATTTATTGCTTGCTCCAGTTGATGAAAGGTTGCATGAAAGTGGTCTACTGATTCTTCGAAGCGAACCTGTGATTCTTGGCTTGATGGATAGGGACATGGTGCATAGGGAAGTGGTGGTTCTTGGGAGTAATTGGATTGGTGATGGGGCAGATAAGGATCATACGGTGGCGAATGGTGAAAAGAAGCTTGTGAGTATGGTGGTTAGAAGCTATGTTGAGAGGATGGTCTCTAAACATAGGGTGGGGCTTGTTGGTAGCTACAAGGGGGTCCACCATATCTATCAGTTTGGTATGCATTGTAGAATGGTCTCTGTCCATGATATCTTGGAAGGTGTTGTTGCCTGAAGGGGTGATCAGATCCTCTTGGCTCCATCCATCTTTGATTGCTTAGACCTTGATGCATAATCCTATTATAGCTTCCATTCCTTTCAACAAAATTAGAACCAAACTCAAAGCGAGAGGGGTGAGAATTCATAATAGCTATCAGAAATAGGAAGGGAAAACAAAAATAAATAATCAAGTAAAAGAAAAATATTTACAATAACCAATAATAAGCCACACGCTTGCAATTTCCCGGCAACGGTGCCATTTTGACGTTAGGATTTTTGCTAGTAAAGAATTTTATAAAAATAGTCGCGTTGTAAGTATAACTTCTAAACTAACAGAAAATCCTTTCGTACAAACATTTGGTTGTCACAAGTAGCAAACCCGATAAAATTTATAAACCGAAGTATTCAAACCTCGGGTCGTCTTCTCAAGGAATTGCAGGGAAGTATGATTTATTATTGGTTATGAAAAACAGTGTTTGGGTTTGAAAAAGTTTTGAATGAGAGAAATAAATTGCAGAAATTAATAAATTAATAATGAAGTCCTATCCTAGTTATCCTTATCAATGGTGATGAGAATTATATTGTTGCTCCCACTAAGTCAACCTCTAACTATGAAGGTCAGTTAAGTGGATAAATTTAGTACCTAAAGTCCTAGTCAACTCCTTAAGAAAAGACTAGAGTTATAGGAATCTAAATTAATCAGCAAGAATAGTTATTATCAATCACGATGAGTTTGATAACTCAAGAGTTACCAATTAATCAACCAAAGCCAATAGTAAATAATCTAAATTAAAAACAAGGAAAAGTAATCATGAGTCTAGAATACCTTAAATTATAATTAAATAAAGATGTCAATTCTAACATGGACAATTTTCATAAATTAGATTGAAAAGAGAGATAAAAAGGACATTGAACCTGTGATGAAGAGATAATCCCATAAGATAAATCCTAATCCTAATCCTAAGAGAGAGGAGAGAACCTCTCTCTCTAAAAACTACATCTAAATCCTAAAACTATGTATGAATCCAGTATTCAGTCTCTAATCTCTATCTATCTCATGAATGGATGAATTCCTCCATTTATAATCCTTCAATCTGTGTTCTCTGGGCTTGGATCTGGGCCAAAAGGGGTATAGAAATCGCTGAGGACGACTTCTGCAAATTCTGCACATCGCGCATGTCACGCGTTCGTGTGGGTCACGCGGTCATGTCATCTGGAGTGTTGCTTTTCCATTTGGTCGCGTCAGTCATGCACCCGCGTCAGTTGTATTTTGCAGGTCACGCGTTCGCCTCATCCATGCGCTCGCGTCGATTGTCTTTTGAGCGAACCATGCATTCGCATCGTCCATGCGGACGCGTCACTGCCAGTTTCTTCCAAGGACTCCAATTTGTGCTTTCCTTCCATTTTTGTATGTTTTCTTTCCATCCTTTAAGTCATTCCTGCCAATAAAACCTGAAAGTACTCGACACACAAATCACGGCATCGAATGGTAATAAAGGATAATTAAATTTGATAATTTTAAAGCATAGGAAACATGTTTTCTCATATATCATATCCTAAGGAAGGGATTGTAAAATCATGCAAATTCATATGAATAAGTAGGTGAAGAGTTGATAAATCATTCAATTTAAGTTCAAGATTTATCATAAAATAGTGGTTTATCACTCCACTTGACCATAGGGATACACCTTGATGATGGTGAAGGGTCCAGACCATCTAGACTTAAGCTTCCCAGGGAATAACCTAAGTCTAGAATTGTACAATAACACCTTTTGTCCTTCAGTGAACTCCCTCTTAGCTATCTTTTGATCATGCCATCTTTTTGTGTTCTCTTTGTAGATCTTTGCTTTTTCATATGCTTGGTTCCTAAATTCTTCCAGCTCGTTGAGTTACCTCAACCTCTTTTTTCTAGCAGCTTGCTCATCAAAATTCAGTAGTTTTAGAGCCCAGAAGGCCCTACGCTCCAATTCAACTGGCAAGTGGCAAGCCTTGCCAAATACTAGTTGGTATGGTGACATCCCAATGGGGGTCTTGAAGGCTGTCTTGTAGGCCCATAGAGCATCGTCTAACTTCTTAGACCAGTCCTTCCTTGAGCTTCCAATAGTTTTTTCGAGAATCCTTTTTAGCTCCCTGTTGGAAATCTCTGCTTGCCCGCTGGTTTGTGGATGATAAGGGGTTGCCGCCTTGTATTTGACTCCATATCTGAGAAGGAGTGCTTCCAGTTGTTTATTACAGAAATGTGTCCCTCCATCACTAATGAGTGCTCTGGGAACTCCGAACCTGCTGAAAATGTTCTTTCTTAAGAAGCTCATTACAACCTTGTTGTCATTTGTGGTGGTGGCAATAGCTTCCACCCACTTTGACACGTAATCTACAGCCACAAGTATATAACTATTTGAGTAGGAGGATGGGAAAGGCCTCATGAAGCCAATCCCACATACATCGAATAGTTATAGTTCCATTATAAATCTTTGTGGCATCTCATTATTCCTGGGTAAATTGCCAGCCCTCTGGCATTCATCACACCTTGACACCAAGTCCTTTGCATCCTTGAAAATGCTTGGCCAGTAGAATCCACATTGGAGCACCTTTGCTGCTGTTCTTTCTCCACTAAAGTGGCCTCCATATGCAGATCCATGACATTGCCAAAGCACCTCTTGTCCTTCTCCATGGGATATACACCTCCTCAAGATCCCATCAGCATACTTTTTGAACAAGTATGGCTCATCCCATATATAGTATTCGGCATCTTTGATGATCTTTCTCTTCATATGTTTGTTGATGTTGGTTGGTAGTTCCCCAATGGCCTTGAAATTGGCTATGTCAGAAAACCAAGGGGTCTCTTATATCATCATCAATTGCTCATCCGTGAAGCTTTCATTCACTGCATGATGGTGTGCTCCTTCTTCCTTTTGTAGGATCCTTGAGAGGTGGTCAGCAACTTTGTTCTCTGCTCTACTCCTATCCTTAATTTCGATATCAAACTCTTTGAGTAACAGGATCCATCTTATTAGCCTTAGCTTGGATTCTTGTTTTGTAATCAAGTATTTGAGTGCTACAAGATCAGTGAATACAATTTCTTTGGAACCAATGAGATATGATCTAAATTTATCAAAAGCAAAGACAATGGCAAGTTATTCCTTCTCTGTAGTGGTGTAGTTCCTTTGATTTTCATTAAGGACCTTGCTGGCATAATAAATGACATGCACCAATTTATCATTCCTCTATCCTAAAACAGCACCCACAGCAAAATCTGATGCATCACACATCAACTTAAAGGGTAGATTCCAACATGGTGGTACTATGATTGGTGCAGAGGAAAGTTTATTCTTAAGCTCCTCAAACGCTATCATGCATTCATTATCAAAAACAAAATGCACATTAGAGACAAGTAGGTTGCTCAATGGCTTGGCAACCTTAGAGAAGTCTCTAATAAACCTCCTATAGAAACCAGCGTGTCCCAAAAAGTTTCTGATTGCTTGACATTGCATGGTAGAGGTAACTTTTCAATCACCTCTACCTTTGCCCTATCTACTTCTATGCCCTTCTTTGAGATTTTATGACCAAGGACCACTCCTTATGTAACCATAAAATGGCATTTTTCCTAGTTTAAAACAAGGTTGGTCTCTTGGCATCTCTTTAGCACCAGGGCTAAGTGATGTAAGTAATCAGAATATGTGTTACCAGATACAGAGAAGTCATCCATAAATACCTCGATGAACCTCTCAATCATGTCCAAAAATATGGAGAGCATGCACCTTTGGAATGTTGCAGGTGCATTGCACAGTCCAAAGGGCATCCTCCTGTAAGCAAAAACACCATATGGACACGTAAATGAAGTTTTCTCCTGGTCCTTTGGGTCTGCAACTAGTTGGTTGTAACCCGAATAACTGTCAAGAAAGCAGTAGTATTCATGTCTAGCCAGCCTCTCGAGCATTTGGTCTATGAATGGTAGGGGGAAGTGGTCCTTCCTGGTGGCTTCATTGAGCTTCCTGTAGTTGATGCACATGCCCCAACCGGTCACTGTTCTTGTAGGTATCAACTCATTCTTCTCATTTGGTACAACAGTGATTCCTCCTTTCTTTGGAACTACCTGTACCGGGCTCACCCTAGGGCTGTCTGAGATGGAGTAGATCACCCCAGCTTGCCACAACTTCAACACTTCCTTCTGGACTACCTCATTCATAGTTGGATTCAACCTTCTTTGTTGTTGCCTTGAGGGCTTGGCACCCTCCTCAAGTAAGATCTTGTTCATACACATTGAAGGGCTGATCCCTTTTACGTCTGTGAGTGTCCAGCCTATAGCATCCTTGTGTTGTTTTAGCACTTGGATGAGCTCCTCTTCTTGCTCCTTGCTCAAGCTTGAGTTGATGATCACTAGGTAGGTGCTGTTGTCACCTAGATAGGCATATTTCAAGCTTGGAGGTAGGGTTTTTAGCTCTAGTTTTGGTGCCTATTCTTCATTGTTGTCTTTGTGGTTTGTCACGATTGAACTTTCCATGGTTCCTTGTGGTGGTTCTTCACGTGGTGCTTGTTGCTCCAATTCTATACTTTCTTCATATTGCTCTTCTTCCAAAACTCCTTGGACTATTTGTTCTATGGTGTCCACCATCATGCATTCTCTTATTGCTTCCTTGGGATAACTCATTGTCTTGAAGACATTGAAGACCATCTTTTCCTCATGTAATCTCAAGACTAGTTCTCCTTTTTGCACATCAATGATGGCTCTAGCAATAGCTAGGAATGGCCTTCCTAGGATAATTGAAGTGTTTGCCTCTTCTTCCATATCCAGCACAACAAAGTCAGTTGGGAAGATGAATTCTCCCACTTTCACCAATAAATCTTCCACCACTCCATGTGGAAATTTGAATGTTCTGTCAGCTAGTTGGAGTGCCATTCTTGTTGGTTTGGCTTCCTCAATTCTCATCCTTCTCATCATGTTCAAGGACATGAGATTGATGCTAGCTCCCAAGTCATACAAAGCCTTTTTCAATAGTGATATCCCCTATGATGTATGGGATTTAGAAACTCCCTGGGTCCTTCATTTTTGGGGGAGTTTCTTTTGTATGATGGCACTACATTCCTCAGTTAGGACTACAGTCTCCTTTTCACCCCAGTTTCTCTTTCTTGTCATGAGCTCCTTCAGGAACTTCGCGTAGAGGGACATTTGCTCCAATGCTTCTGAAAATGGTATGTTGATTTGGAGCTTTTTGAAGATTTCCAAAAATTTGGAGAACTGGCTGTCCTTCTTGATGAGCGGATAATTTATACGCTTTTTGGCATTGTTTTTAAGTAGTTTTTAGTAGGATCTAGCTACTTTTAGGGATGTTTTTATTAGTTTTTAAGCAAAATTCAAATTTCTAGACTTTACTATGAGAGTGTGTATTTTTCTATGATTTCAGGCATTTTCTGGCTGAAATTGAGGGATCTGAGCAAAAATATGATTCAGGCTCAAAAAAGACTGCTGGACCTTGTTCTTATGTATTTTCAATGGTGGAGTTTCTACACACCATAGATTAAGGTGTAGAGCTCTGCTGTACCTCGAGAATTAATGCAAAGTACTACTGTTTTTCTATTCAACTCTCGTTTATTTCTATTCTAAGATATCCATTCGCGCCTAAGAACCTGATGAATGTGATGATTATGTGACGCTCATCATCATTCTCACATATGAACGCGTGCCTGACAACCACTTCCGTTCTACAAGCAAACAAGCTAGAATGAGTATCTCTTGGGTTCCTTAACCAGAATCTTCGCCGTATAAGCTAGAATCCATTGGCAGCATTCTTGAGAATCCGGAAAGTATGAACCTTCTCTGTGGTATTCCAAGTAGGATTCATGGATTGAATGACTATGATGAGCTTCAAACTTGCGAGTGTTGGGCGTAGTGACCGACGCAAAAGGATCAATGGATCCTATTCCAGCATGATCAACAACCGATAGATGATTAACTGTGCTGTGACAAAGCACCTAGACCATTTTCACAGAGAAGACGGACGGTAGCCATTGACAACAGTGATCCCCCAACATACAGCTTGCCATGGAAAGGAATATGCACGATTGGATGGAGACAGCTGGAAAGCAGCCGTTCAAAGAGCCATACAACACCTTCATACGCTTATCTGAAATTCCCACCAATGAATTACACAAGTATCTTTATCTTTATTTCATGCTTTATTTATCTTTATATTCGAAAAACCATTATAACCATTTTAATCCAACTAACTAAGATTTACAAGATGACCATAGCTTGCTCCATACCAACAGTCTCCGTGGGATCGACCCTTACTCACGTAAGGTTTATTACTTGGACGACCCAGTGCACTTGCTGGTTAGTGATACGAAGTTGTGAAGAAAGTGTTGAGATTATAAATGCACATACCAAGTTGAGCGCCATTGTTAGAGATCACAATTTTGTGCACCAAGTTTTTGGCGCCGTTGCCGGGGATTGTTCAAGTTTGGACAACTGACGGTTCATCTTGTTGCTTGGATTAGGTAATTTTCTTTTGAAAAAGTTTTGAAAAATCTTTCAAAATTTTTTTTATTTTTTTCGTTTTTCCAAAAAGAAATTTCCGAAAAATCCAAAAAATTAATAAAATCATAAAAATCAAAAATATTTTTTGTTTCTTGTGTGCATCTAGTGTCAAGTTTTGAGTTTGGTGTCAATTGCATATTTTCATTTTTTTTTCAAAATTTTTGAAAAATTCATGCATGGTGTTCTTCATGATCTTTCAAGTTATTCTTGATAAGTCTTCTTGTTTGATCTTCATATTTTCTTGTTTTGTGTCTTTTGTTGTTTTTCATATGCATTTTTGCATTCATAGTGTCTAACCATTAAAAATTTCTAAGTTTGGTGTCTTGCATGTTTTCCTTTTCTTGAAATTTTTTTTAAAAAAAATAAGTCTTGATGTTCATCTTGATCTTCAAAGTGTTCTAGGTGTTCATCTTGACATTCATAGTGTTCTTGCATGCATCATGTGTTTTGATTCATAATTTTCATATTGTGAGTCATTTTTTGTGCCTTTTCTCTCATCATTAAAAATTAAAAAAAATAAAAAAAAATATATTTTCCTTATTTCTCTCATAATTTTCAAAATCTTTAGGTTGACTTAATCAAAAAATTTTAAAATAAGTTGTTTCTTGTTAGTCAAGTCAAGATTTCCATCAGAAGATCCTTTTCAGTTCTTAACTGAATTCTTGCAGATCTGTGATACTGTTAAGACGAATGGGGTTAATCCCAAGGTCTACAGGCTTATGCTTTTCCCTTTTGCTGTAAAAGACAGAGCTAGAGTATGGTTGGACTCTCAACCTAAAGACAGCCTGAACTCTTGGGATAAGCTGGTCACAGCTTTCTTAGCCAAGTTCTTTCCTCCTCAAAAGCTGAGCAAGCTTAGAGTGGATGTTGATCTGTCTGAATTGTCTAAGATGTCACTGAACCATTCTGCAGGTGGATCTATTCACCTAAAGAAAATGCCTGTAGAAGCTCAGGAACTCATTGACCTGGTTACAAATAACCAATTCATGTACACTTCTGAAAGGAATCCTGTGAGTATTGGGATGCCTCAAAGGAAGGGAGTTCTTGAAATTGATGCTCTGAATGGCATATTGGCTCAGAACAAAATGTTGACTCAGCAAGTCAACATGATTTCTCAGAGTCTAAATGGATTGCAAAATGCATCGAACAGTACTAAAGAGGCATCTTCTGAAGAAGAAACCTATGATCCAGAGAACCCTGCAATGGCAGAGGTAAATTACATGGGTGAAGCCTTTGGCAACACCTATAACCCTTCATGGAAAAATCATCCGAATTTTTCATAGAAGGATCCACAGAAGCAAGGCTTCAATAATAACAATGGTGGAAGAAACAGGTTTAGCAATAGCAAGCCTTTTCCATCATCTTCTCAGCAACAGACAGAGAATTCTGAGCAGAGCCCCTCTAGCTTAGCAAACATAATCTCTGATCTATCTAAGGCCACTTTGAGTTCCATGAATGAAACAAGGTCCTCGATTAGAAATTTGGAGTCACAAGAGGGTCAGTAGAGTAAGAAAATCACTGAAACTCCTCCTAGTACTCTCCCAAGCAATACAGAAGAGAATCCAAAAAGAGAGTGCAAGGTCATTGATATAATCAACATGGCCGAATCCAAGGAGGAAGGGGAGGACGTGAATCCCAATGAGGAAGATCTCATAGGATGCCTTCCAGACAGAAAGGAATTCCCTATTGAGGACTTAAAGGAATCTGAGGCTCATATAGAGACCATAGAGATTCCATTAAACCTCCTTCTTCTATTCATGAGCCTTGAAAACTATTCTTCCTCTGAAGAGGATGAAGATGTAACTGAAGAGCAAGTCGCTCAATATCTAGGAGCCATCATGAAGCTGAATGCCAAGTTTTTTGGTAATGAGACTTGGGAAGATGAACCTCCCTTGCTCATTAGTGAACTAAATACATGGGTTCAGCAAACTTTACCTCAAAAGAAACAAGATCCTGGTAAATTCTTAATACCATGTACCATAGGCACCATGACCTTTGAGAAGGCTCTGTGTGACCTGGGTTCAGGTATAAATCTTATGCCACTTTCTGTAATGGAAAAACTGGGGATCTTTGAGGTACAAGCTGCAAGAATCTCATTAGAGATGGCAGACAAGTCAATAAAACACGCTTATAGATTGGTAGAGGACGTGTTAGTGAAGGTTAAAGGCCACTGAAACTCCTCAATCTAGGAAATGTTCTCTCAGGTTCACTATCAAAAGAGGTTGAAGTCTCTCCTCTTCTACCTGTCATACAGCCAACACACAACAAGAAAAGAGCAAGTGAAGAAATCTCCTTAGTTAAAATTAGTGATTAGCTTGAGTGATGCAATTAATCAAAAAGTTAGAAGAGTGAAAGTATAAACAATGAATAGCTAAAGAAAAACAGAGATTAGAAAGGAATTTAAAAGTTACACTAGGAAATGAATTAAAAAAATAAAAAAAATGCTTAATGTAGCTCTCCAATTGGTTTAATCATTGTCAAATTCAAACCAATCCCCGGCAATGGCACCATAAAACTTGATGGGCTGAACTCACTACCCTTCCCCAATAATATTGATGAATTCGCTCTTGGCGAGCGCACCAAAATTATTGTCAAGTATTAACCCACAGTGGAGTGGGATCGTATCCACAGAGATTGGTAGATTTGAGCAATTTTAAGCAATTTGTGAATTAGTCAAGCTCAACAGAATAAGTTGTGTGTGCAGAATTATAAATGACAGAAACATAAATCGCAAAAGAAATAAAAGAAAGCAATAAAATGCAGAAATGGAAATAACAAGAATGTAAAGGGGAATGGGATTTCGCAGAAAGTAAGTAAGGCTATAAAAGAATGGGAGAGATAAGAATGGGGAAAATTCATTGAGATCCGGAGGTATTGTCTCTTTGGATTAATTCCAGCTCATATCCTCTTCAATCATGCAACTCATTGACCTCTTGGCAATCATGATTGATTGATCCCCCAATCCCTTGGTGACTCAATCTCTCAGATCTTGATCAATAGCCAATTCCTTGGTCTAATTGCTCATGAGGAGAGATATGCTTGGTCCATGATTATACCACACATCATCATAGGTCCAGGTAGAGGGAGGATTGTATGTCACCATATCCAAACACCAAAACCCATATTCTACTCAAGTGTGAGAAGGGATTTCTAGCATGGTTTCATGTTTCCTTTTCCAAGGTTCCCATTGATGACAAGTCATCATATGCCTATTTTTCAAGCTAATTTCACTTGTTTCACTAGTTTTTATACACTTTCTTGCATTCTAAGTAAGTAATTTGGAATGAAAATGCATGGTTTCTTCGAATCAAACAACCACCATTTAATTGATGCTAAATCATGAGGTTTAAGCTAAATTTAAGTGATTTTTAATGATTTATAAACCTTGTGAATTTGGTGATACTTTGATTGGTTGTTTTGATTATTTGTAAGTGAAGAAAAGAAGAAAACAAGAAAGCGTGGCTTAAGAAGTGTGACTCAATGAAGAAGAAAGTGTGGCAAAGAAAATGAGGAAGCGTGGCGCATGGAAGGTGGAAGCTCACTGCTTTCCCCAAGAGCACAAAGCTCTCCAAGGGAGCACAACAATGAACCAAGCATGCAAAGCTTCAATGCTCTGCCCTCCCTTGAGAGCGGAGCACAAACTTAAGCCAAGAAACAAGGAAGAGCAAAACATTGCTCTGCTCTCCTTGAGAGCATTATCGGGCTCCATCCAAAACAATTCAAAGAAAGAAAGGTTTGCCAATGCTCTCCCCAAGGATCGAACCAAGCACCTAAGGGAGGAAGGGAGCACTACTCACAAGGAAAATAAGCCACACTTGGCCAAAATGCCACCTCCAAGGATCGAACACAGCACCTTGAGGAAGCAAGGAGCAAGGCGCTACAAGAAACCAAGGAAATTTGCACGAAAAAGCCACCCAGCAAGTTTCGAACTTGGAACCTCCCCTTGGAAGCACGAATGCTCTGCTCCCAAGGAGAGCAGAGCGCAACAATAACTCGGCCAGGGGGGCTTGAAGCGCGCAAGACATGAGCACAAGCCACTGCTCTGCTCTCCACAAGAGCAGGGCAATCTCTTGATGCCTCTCCAAGCCTTGGTGCAACAAGGATCTCCATCATAAGCCACTGCTCCGCTCTCTACAAGAGCAGATCAGCCTCTTGGGAGCAACTTGGGCTGAAATTCAATAAAAAAAATCCAACTTAATTCATTTCTTTACCAAATTAAAAGCCCATCCAAATTCTAAAATCCAAGAATAGAAAGTGTATAAATAGAGGCTAGTTTGATTTAGTTAGAAGCTTTTACCTTCATTTTTACTTTTACCTCTAGACTCACTTTGAAATTTTCTTTTTCATTTTGGAGCTTTTACTTTTAAATTTAGATCTTAGAGAATTAGGAAGGGGAATTGATCGCTCTTCTTCCTTGTTCTTGCTTGAGCACTTTTTATTTTTCTTGCTTTGGATCTTGGGTGGAGAATTGAAGAACTTTTGTTTCAATCTCACCTTGAGATCTCTTGTTTACTTTTTCTGCATAATTGAATTTCAATTTCTGTTTACTACTTCATCTCTTCTTTTCTTCTGCAATTCACTTTTCCATTCTCCTTTGCAATTGTTCTTGTTGGATCAAGGAAGGATTTGAGATCTAGACTTGTTTTCTAGTGTCTTCCACTCCTGAGATCTTTAACCATCTTTTATTTTGCTGCAATTAAGCACAAGTCATTTTCTGTTTTATGTTTCAAAGCATTCTACCTTTACTATTTGAGATCTACTTCAATTCAATTCCTCTTCTACTCTTCTATTTAATGAGATTTACTTGTTCTTGTCTAAATTCTGCAATCCCAATTCCCAATTCCTTTTATAATTCAAGCAATTTACATTTCTTGCATTTTAAGCTTTAGTCATTTACTTTTCTTGCAATCTAAGTTTCTGCAATTTAATTTACTTGTTCTTTAAGATTCAGCCTCTTTAATTTCTCTGCACTTTAATTTACTGCAATTCTTCCCTTTCCCTTTACATTTCATGCAACTTAGCTTCTGTCAATTACAAATCACTCCAGTCAATCTTTGTTTGCTTGACTAAATCAACCACTAAACTAAAATTGCTCAATCCTTAAATGCCTGTGGGATCGACCTCACTCATGTGAGTTATTATTACTTGATGGGACCCGATACACTTGCCGGTGAGTTTTGTGTTGGATCGTTTTTCACACATCAAGTTTTTGTCGCCATTGCCGGGGATTGAAATAGATTGTGAATGGTTAAGTGAGGTGGTAGTTTAGATCAAGCATTTTCTTTCTTATATTTTTACTAACATACTAACTGTTTGAAGATTTGCCTCTATCAACACACTAACTGTTTGAAATTTTGTCTCAACTAACTGCACTCAATTTTCAAAAAAGTACCATTGTGTGTTCCATGTATTGGTTTGCATGTCACAGGAAAAAAGAGAAGTTCCAAATTCTGAAAGTCAAGACGAACAGACTATCAGAAGGTTGAGAAGAGAAGTCAGAGGGAAGAATATTATTGGATAAGAAGTCTTTGCAGAAGAAGAATATCATGACATGAAGCCACCACTCATTACACTAATCAAGAACAATTGTTCCTATGGCGGAAATCTATTGGAGGATCCTAAATAGCACATATCCACTTTTCTGAAGACTTGTGGTGCTGTCAAACCCGATGGTATAGATCATGACACCTATAAGCTCTTGTTATTCCCCTTCTCACTAAGGGATGAAGCTGCAAAATGGCTTGAAACCTTTCCCCAAGGAAGTATCACTAGTTGGGACGATTTGGTTACCAAGTTTCTAGCCAAATTCTCCTCATCCCAACAGATCATCAAGTTGAAAGAAGGGGTACATCCATTCACACAAGGAGAAGAAGAACCACTCTTCAAGGAATGGGAAAGAGACAAGAAAGCAAATGACAAAGTGGGTTTCCAAGCTTTTTATGAAGGATTAACCCCTGAAACAAGAAAAGCGGTGAACTACTTCTCAGATGGCCTACTCAAAGCGACAACAACTGCCCAAGAAACTACAAATTTCAATAACAAAGGAGTCAACAACCAACACTCCTTTGAGAAACCACAGAATGCAATTTCAGAAAAAGAAGTGATGAATCTTGAAGGAGTGAATGCAGTCATGAACCTGAACAAACAAATGCACCATCAAACCTAGCAACACATGGAGCTGAGAGCTAGAAAAGTTGATTGCCTACATTCTACTGCAGTGAATGCACAATTTCCACCATGGAGGCCTCATTCTTATCTGAGAATGGGGGAGTATCAACATCAAGAACAAAGAGGTTTTAACCAGGGCAAATCCATGCCGACAAACAACCAACGTCACTCATCCAATAATGCCAATCAAAACCAATACTCACAAAAATGCACTCCCAGCCTCATAACAACTCACAAAATCACCAGAACACATCTGCAACACCCACATCTTATCCGCACAATACCTATGCAATTCCTTCAGAAGATTTCCCACATCAACCAGTTCATCTCATACATTTACACCTTTTTTAGAGAATCTCGGACTTGGAAATGATGATAGAGAAACTCATGGAAGTTCAAGCCCATGAGACCAAAAACCACATGGATGCACATAAGAAGCTTGGAGAACACATACTGCTATTGGCTCAGCATTTTTCAAAAACAATCAAGAAGGAGGAAATCCCTCTCAACATCACAGAAGACAAACCAAATAACAATGAAAATGCTGCAAAAAGGGAAGAATGGAAAAAGATCATAGAGGAAAGTAAGAAAACCTTGGACAAAGGAAGTACCAGCCAAGAAGAACACAACAAAGAAGTCTTACAAGGAGAGACAGAGGATAGAATTAAAGAAGATCAGAAAATCCCTACTGAGGAATTTTCACTAGGGGATAAAGTACTGCTAAACATTCAAACCATGAAGGTGCCCCCACAGCTGTCTGATTACTATATTGTGACTGAGATCCTTCCACGGGAACTCATAGAGGTCATCAAAGAGGAAACCGGAAGGAAGTTCACGGTAAAGAAAGACAAGCTAAGGCACTGTGATCTTTAATTTCCATGATCAATAGAATGAAAGATTTCAAGCTAGTGACAATAAAGAAGCGCTTGTTAGGAGGCAACCCAACCTGAGGTAGTTTTTTTTCATAGCTTTTTCAATAAAAATGCTGAATAATTGGTATGCATTGCAAGGAGCTAAGTTTGGTGTTGCACACCAAAACAATTTAAGGGAGAATAAAGGATTCTAAGTTTGGTGTTCCACCAAAATCTCACTTAAAAGCACATTCTCATTTCCTGCACAATGCTAACTCCAAGCAATCAGACAAATTATTCAACTATTTAACAACTTTCTAGCTTTAATTCCATAACCTCTAGCAAAGACACAAGGATTTCACATATGGTTAACTTGTTGCATCAGAGGCAGTGGCAAGCAATTAAGTTTGGTGTTCCCACACCAAAATAAATCCAAAAGACACACTCAATTTATGCATACTAACCATTCATTTAAGGGCTTGAGAAGCAAGCAACTTTTGAGAATTATGCAGGAAGAATTATGCAGGAAATTAGCCAACAATTGAAGACAATTTGCATTGTGACTCAAAAAGGATACAACAAGAGGAAGAATGAAAAGCTGCAACCCAAAAGGTTGTATCTACACTTAATCCTTGTTGTTGTGAAATGTTTTAATTCAAGAATTCTTGTATGTTTTGCTAAAGTGTTCATCTAGTTGCAAGTGAAGTTATTTGATTAAGTATGTTGATCTGCATAAGTGTTTGTCATCCATTACTTAGCTTTGAATTTTGTTTTGTTTCCCCTGCTGTTTGTATAAAAGAGAGATGTTTGACTTAGAAAAGTAATTGTTCAATGTTGCAAAAGTTAGAATGAAAGTTAGTGGTGGTATGTGTTTGATTCAATTATTAGCTCATAGAATAACTGCTGCATAATGACATGTTACTTGAAGCTTAAGCTAGTTTGCTGCTATGATCCTTCAATTAATGAAAGTCCCTTGAAAATAAAATAAAACAGAAAGAAAAGGAAGAAGAAAAAGCCAACGTGGCAAGAAAAACAAAGAATAAGGCTGGGCACCAATAGCTTGGACCCTAGGATACCAATAGCTTGGACCCTAGGATACATGCCTGTGGTGTTTTGTACTAGGATATGCTTGGACAAGTAAGTTCTAAGGAGTATTTCAAAACTTGGCCACTTAGATCAACTGATTTGGGATTGCCAACTGAAAGTCCACAATAAAGAGCAACCTAGCTACAAAACATTTAGTTATCCAAAGAGATGCTGGGCATCAATGATCCTAGGAAGAAAAAGGTGAGCCATGTGTCTGTGGTGAATGTTGAGTGAAATTAAGCCAAAGGCCACTGCAACATTTGCCACCAAGCCTTCAATAAATAATAAGCTCTCTAATGCAAAAGAAAGAAGAAAAAGCTAACAAGGGAAATAAGCAAAAAGTAATGTATTGTAGCAGCAACCTTGGTGAACCCTTTAGGAGACATTGTTTGTTTTGACAGTAAGTAATAAATGAACTACTATTGTTTGTTTTCAACTATCTGCTTAATAAGGACATATATACTTCTCTATTTCATTCTATCTTCTCTTATGTTTAGTGCTTGCTTGGGGACAAGCAAGATTTAAGTTTGGTGTTGTGATGACAAGTCATCATATGCCTATTTTTCAAGCTAATTTCACTTGTTTCACTAGTTTTTATGCACTTTCTTGCATTATAAGTAAGTAATTTAGAGTGGAATTGCATGGTTTATTTGAATCAATCAACCACCCTTTAATTGATGCTAA
Organism: Arachis duranensis; assembly: GCF_000817695.3. Taxonomy (NCBI): domain Eukaryota; kingdom Viridiplantae; phylum Streptophyta; class Magnoliopsida; order Fabales; family Fabaceae; genus Arachis; species Arachis duranensis. The sequence continues at coordinate 57,537,735 of NC_029780.3, read as the reverse complement.
ATCATGAGGTTTAAGCTAAATTTAATTGATTTTTAATGATTTATAAACCTTGTGAATTTGGTGATACTTTGATTGGTTGTTTTGATTATTTGTAGGTGATGCGAAGAAAAGAAGAAAACAAGATGGCTTAAGAAGCGTGACTCAATGAAGAAGAAAGTGTGGCAAAGGAAATGAGGAAGCGTGGCGCATGGAAGGTGGAAGCACATTGCTCCCCCAAGAGCACAATGCTCTCCAAGGGAGCACAACAATGAACCAAGCATGCAAAGCTTCAATGCTCTGCCCTCCCTTGAGAGCGGAGCACAAACTTAAGCCAAGAAACAAGGAAGAGCAAAACATTGCTCTGCTCTCCTTGAGAGCATTATCGGGCTCCATCCAAAACAATTCAAAGAAAAAAAGGTTTGCCAATGCTCTCCCCAAGGATCGAACCAAGCACCTAAGGGAGGAAGGGGAGCGCCACTCACAAGGAAAATAAGCCACACTTGGCCAAAATGCCACCTCCAAGGATCGAACACAGCACCTTGAGGAAGCAAGGAGCAAGGCGCTACAAGAAACCAAGGAAATTTGCACGAAAAAGCCACCCAGCAAGTTTCGAACTTGGGACCTCCCCTTGGAAGCACCAATGCTCCGCTCCCAAGGAGAGCAGAGCACAACATTGACTCGGCCAGGGGGGCTTGGAGCACGCAAGACATGAGCACAAGCCACTGCTCCGCTCTCCACAAGAGCAGGGCAATCTCCTGATGCCTCTCCAAGCCTTGGCGCAACAAGGATCTCCATCATAAGCCACTGCTCCGCTCTCTACAAGAGGAGAGCAGCCTCCTAGGAGCAACTTGGGCTGAAATTCAATAAAAAAATCCAACTTAATTTATTTCTTCACCAAATTAAAATCCCATCTAAATTCTAAAATCCAAGAATAGAAAGTGTATAAATAGAGGCTAGTTTGATTTAGTTAGAAGCTTTTACCTTCATTTTTACTTTTACCTCTAGACTCACTTTGAAAATTTCTTTTTTATTTTGGAGCTTTTACTTTTAAATTTAGATCTTAGAGAATTGGAAAGGGGAATTGATCTCTCTTCTTCCTTGTTCTTGCTTGAGCACTTTTTATTTTTCTTGCTCTGGATCTTGGGTGGAGAATTGAAGAACTTCTGTTTCAATCTCACCTTGAGATCTCTTGTTTACTTTTTCTGCATAATTGAATTTCAATTTCTGTTTACTACTTCATCTCTTCTTTTCTTCTGCAATTCACTTTTCCATTCTCCTTTGCAATTGTTCTTGTTGGATCAAGGAAGGATTTGAGATCTAGACTTGTTTTCTAGTGTCTTCCACTCCTGAGATCTTTAACCATCTTTTATTTTACTGCAATTAAGTACAAGTCATTTTCTGTTTTATGTTTCAAAGCATTCTACCTTTACTATTTGAGATCTACTTCAATTCAATTCCTTTTCTACTCTTCTGTTTAATGAGATTTACTTGTTCTTGTCTAAATTCTGCAATCCCAATTCCCAATTCCTTTTATAATTCAAGCAATTTACATTTCTTACATTTTAAGCTTTAGTCATTTTCTTTTCTTGCAATCTAAGTTTCTGCAATTTAATTTACTTGTTCTTTAAGATTCAGCCTCTTTAATTTCTCTGCACTTTAATTTATTGCAATTCTTCCCTCTCCCTTTACATTTCACGCAACTTAGCTTCTGTCAATTACAAATCACTCCAATCAATCTTTGTTTGCTTGACTAAATCAACCACTAAAGTAAAATTGCTCAATCCTTCAATCCCTGTGGGATCGACCTCACTCATGTGAGTTATTATTACTTGATGCGACCCGGTACACTTGCCGGTGAGTTTTGTGTTCGATTGTTTTCCACACATCACCCATGAAACCCATTTTGCATTCAATCTCTTTTCCAAGTTAATTGAACACTAAGCTTTAAAATCGAAATTCCTTCTAGCAAATCAAAGAGAAGATGAAGAGAAGAAGAAATTCACTATCATTAATCCATCAAGTACAATAGAGCTCCCTCTCTCAATGAGAGGGAATTTAGCTACTCATAGCTCAGAGAGAAAGTACAAAAGATGGAAGAAATGAAGTGTGAAAACTAAAAGTGGAATCCACCAAAACTAAACTCTGTGACTTGCTTATCCCTTTTCCAATACTTCCAATGGTATTTATACTACTCCTAGATCTAGAAAATAAAAGAAAATTACAAAAGTGAAAAGAAAATTACATTTTGGAGGGAAAAGAAACTCAACAAACGTGATCTTCCAGCTGGCGTGTGACTGGCGCTTCTCTGGCATGTCACGCTCCTTCTGTTTCTGATTTGGCGTGCCATGCCTCTCCATTCAAGTGGCACGCCGTCCTCTATTTCACCCCTGGCGTGCCACGCCTTTGAACCAAAGTGGCACGCCCAGGACATTTTAAAGGGTAAAGTAGCGTGGCACGCCCAAGGCACTTTAAAGGGCAAAGTAGCCTGGCGTGCCACGCCTTCGAACCAAAGTGGCACGCCCAGGACATTTTAAAGGGCAAAGCAACCTGGCGTGCCACGCCTTCGAACCAAAGTGGGACGCCCAAGGTCACTTCCCTTATCTCTATGCTTCTGGAGATTTGTACCAGCGTGGCACGCCCAGGGTCTGGCGTGCCACGCCATTGTTAAAGCTTCACCCCCTTGCTGGCATGCCATGCCTCGTCATCCAAGGGGCACGCCTGACTTCATTGGCTCCTCTTCTTCCTCTCTGGAAAATACTACCAGCGTGCCACGCCATGAGACTGGCGTGTCATGCCCTTCACTTGCTTCATCTTCTTGCTAGCGTGCCACGCCTCATCTCCCAAGTGGCATGCCTAAGTTCACTGGCCCTTTACTCCTCCTCTGGAAAATACTACCAGCGTGCCATGCCATGAGACCGGCGTGTCACGCTCGTCATTTGCCATGGTCCTAGAGGTTGGCGTGCCATGCCTGGATGTTCAAGTGGCATGCCAAAGTAAGATAATTAAGCTTGCATGCCACGCCTTCGATACCAAGTGGCACGCCCAGCTTTATTTGACCTCCTTTGGTGCTGGCGTGCCACGCCTTGTTGCTCAAGTGTCACGCCTTAGTGGCACTTCTTGAGCTGGCGTGCCACGCCATCGATACCAAGTGGCACGCCCAGCTTTTGCATTGTATCCTTGTTCACTGGCATGCCACGCCTTGTTGCTCAAGTGGCACGCCCATTCAATTGTGGGTCTTATAAGCTTGGCATGCCATGCCTTGGTCCTCAAGTGGCACGCCAAAGTGAACTCTGGGGCTGGCGTGCCACGCCTTCGACATAAAGTGGCACGCCATAGTAGTGGTTCTTCTAGTAACGTGTTCGCGTGCCACACTCTGCTCCTGGCGTGCCACGCCCCTTTGATGGTCATTGATGAGCGGATAATTTATACGCTTTTTGGCATTGTTTTTAGGTAGTTTTTAGTAAGTTTAAGCTACTTTCAGGGATTTTTCATTAGTTTTTATGTTAAATTCACATTTCTGGACTTTACTATGAGTTTGTGTGTTTTTCTGTGATTTCAGGTAATTTCTGGCTGAAATTGAGGGACTTGAGCAAAACTCTGATAGGAGGCTGACAAAGGACTGCTGATGCTATTGGAATCTGACCTCCCTGCACTCAAAATGGATTTTCTGGAGCTATAGAACTCTAAATGGCACGCTCTCAACGGCGTTGGAAAGTAGACATCCAGAGCTTTCCATCAATATATAATAGTCCATACTTTATTCGGGAATTGACGACGTAAAGTGGCGCTCAACGCCAAGTACATGCTGCTGTCTGGAGTTAAAAGCTATAAACACGTCACGACCCGGAGTTGAACGCCCAAAACATGTTACAACTTGGCGTTCAACTCCAATAAAAGCCTCAGCTCATGGATAGATCAAGCTCAGCCCAAACATACACCAAGTGGGTCCCGGAAGTGGATTTATGCATCAATTACTTACTTCTGTAAACCCTAGTAGCAAGTCTAGTATATATAGGACATTTTACTATTGTATTAGACGTCTTTTGACCACGTTTCATCTTTAATCTCAGTTTTGTTTTATTCTTTATCTTAGGAGGCCATTGATCATGTTTTGGGGGGCTGGCCATTCGACCATGCCTGAACCTTTCACTTATGTATTTTCAACGGTGGAGTTTCTACACACCATAGATTAAGGGTGTGGAACTATGCTGTACCTCAAGTTTTAATACAATTACTATTATTTTCTATTCAACTCTCTTTTATTCTTATTCCAAGATATACGTTGCACATCAACTTGATGAATGTGATGATCCGTGACACTCATCATCATTCTCACGTATGAACGCGTGTGATTGACAATCACTTCCGTTCTACCTTAGGCCGGGCGCATATCTCTTAGACTCCCCAACAGAATCTTCGTGGTATAAGCTAGATAGATGGCGGCATTCATGGGAATCTGGAAAGTCTAACCTTGTCTGTGGTATTCCAAGTAGGATTCTGGGAATCTGCAAAGTCTAACCTTGTCATTGGTATTCCGAGTAAGATTCCGGTATTGAATGACTGTGACGAGCTTCAAACTCCTGAAGGCTGGGCGTTAGAGTCAGACGCAAAAGAATTAATGGATTCTATTCCAACCTGATTGAGAACTGACAGATGATTAGCCGTGCTGTGACAGAGCATTTGGACCATTTTCACTGAGAGGATGGGATGTAGCCATTGTCAAGGGTGATGCCTCCAGACGATTAGCCATGCAGTGACAGCGCATAGGACCATTTTCCCGAGAGGATGAAAAGTAGCCATTGACGATGGTGATGCTCCACATACAACTTGCCATGGAAAGGAGTGAGAAGAAATTGGATGAATGTAGTAAGAAAGTAGAGATTCAAGAGGAGCACAGCACCTCCACATGCCTATCTGAAATTCCCACTATTGATCTACATAAGTATTTCTATCCTATTTTATTTTCTGTTTATTATTAATTTTCAAACTCATCATAAACTATTTAATCTGCCTAACTGAGATTTACAAGGTGACCATAGCTTGCTTCATACCAACAATCTCTGTGGGATCGTCCCTTACTCACGTAAGGTATTACTTGGATGACCCAGTACACTTGCTGGTTAAGTTGAACGGAGTTATGATCACACCAGGGATTATTAAGATCCCAATTCATCACACCATGATCTCTTTCGGGTATTTTTGATAGAGCTATTAAATAAATTTCATACAAGTACAAAGAGACCAACTTTGAGGATCACAATTTAGTCCACCAAGTTTTTGGCGCCGTTGCCGGGGAATTGTTCGAGTATGAACAACTGACGGTTCATCTTGTTGCTCATATTAGGTAATTTTCTTTTCAAAAAACTTTTCAAAAATCTTTTTCAAAATTTTTCTTTTCTTTTTTGTTTTTCCAAACTTTATTTTCGAAAAAATTAATAAAAATCCAAAAAAATTAATAAAATCATAAAAATCAAAAATATTTTGTGTTTCTTGTTTGAGTCTTGAGTCAATTTTTAAGTTTGGTGTCAATTGCATGTTTTAAAAAAAATTTCTTGCATTTTTCGAAAATTCCATGCATTCATAGTGTTCTTCATGATCTTCAAGTTGTTCTTGACAAGTCTTCTTGTTTGATCTTGATGATTTCTTGTTTTGTGTTGTTTGTTGTTTTTCATATGCATTTTTCGTTTGTTAGAGTCCATGCATGTTTTCTTTGCATAAAAAAAAAATTCAAATTATGTTCTTGATGTTCATCATGATCTTCAAGGTGTTCTTGGTGTTCATCTTGACATTCATAATGTTCTTGCATGCATTAAGTGTTTTGATCCAAAATTTTCATGTTTTGGGTCATATTTGTGTTTTTCTCTCTCATAATTAAAAATTTTAAAAAATCAAAAATATATCTTTTCCTTTTTTCTCTCCAAATTTTCGAAATTTTGGGTTGACTTGGTCAAAAATTTCTAAAATTAGTTGTTTCTTACAAGTCAAGTCAAAATTTCAATTTTAAAAGTCTTATCTTTTTAAATTCTTTTTCAAACTATTTTCAAAATCCTTTTCCTCATTTTTATATCATATTTTCGAAAATATGCTAACAATTAATGTGATTGGTTAAAAAATTTGAAGTTTCTTACTTTCTTGTTAAGAAAGGTTCAATCTTTAAATCCTAGAATCTTATCTTGTAGTTTCTTATTAGTTAAGTCATTTTAAAAAATTAAATCTTTTTCAAAATGCCTTTTTCTTAAAAATCTTATCTTTTTATCTTATCTTTTTCAAAATTTTATCTTTTTCAAAATTTGATTTCAAAATATCTTATCTAACTTCTTATCTTCTCATCTTTTCAAATTTAATTTTAATTTTTAACTAACTATTTGACTTTTTGTTTGTTTCTTATCTTTTTCAAAACCAACTAACTACCTATCCCTCTCTAATTTTCGAAAATACCTCTCTCTTTTT
>NC_029780.3:57530136-57531297 GCF_000817695.3 Arachis duranensis | reverse complement strand
AATTTTAATTTTAATCTTATCTTATCTCTAATTTTCGAAAATTACTAACCCCTTTTTAAAATTATTTTCGAATTTTCTATCTCTTCTCTCTTATTTTATTTAATTATTTATTTACTAACACTTCTCTTCACCTCTCCTCATCTAAAAAAATCCGAACCCAATCTATCCCTTGTGCTTGGATTCTTCACTTTCTTTCTTCTATCCCCTTCTTTTTCTACTAACATAAAGGAATCTCTATACTGTGACATAGAGGATTTCTTTTTCTTTTCTTGTTTTCTTCTATTTCATATGAGCAGGAACAAGGAAAAATGCACTCTTGTTGAAATTGATCCTGAACCTGAAAGGACTTTGAAGAGGAAACTAAGAGAAGCTAAATTACAACAATCCAAAAGTGACCTTTCAGAAAATTTCGAACAAGAGAAGGAGATGGCAGCCGAACCCAATAATGATAATGCAAGAAGGATGCTTGGTGACTTTACCAAGCCCACGTCCAAATTTGATGGAAGAAGCATCTCCATTCCTGCCATTGGAGCCAATAATTTTGAGCTTAAGCCTCAATTAGTTGCCTTAATGAAACAAAACTGCAAGTTCGATGGACTTCCATCTGAAGATCCTTATCAGTTTTTAACTGAGTTCTTGCAGATTTGTGAGACTGTAAAGACGAATGGAGTAGATCCTGAAGTCTACAGACTCATGCTTTTCCCTTTTGCAGTAAGAGACAGAGCTAGAATATGGTTGGATTCACAACCTAAGGATAGCCTAGACTCATGGGATAAGCTGGTCACGGCTTTCTTGGATAAATTCTTTCCTCCTCAAAAGCTGAGCAAGCTTAGAGTGGATGTTCAGACCTTCAAACAAAAAGATGGTGAATCCCTCTATGAAGCTTGGGAAAGACACAAGCAGTTGACCAAAAGGTGTCCATCTGACATGTTTTTAGAATGGACCATATTAGATATATTCTATTATGGTCTATCTGAATTTTCAAAAATGTCATTGGACCATTCTGCAGGTGGATCCATTGACCTAAAGAAAACACCTGCAGAAGCTCAAGAAATAATTGACATGGTTGCAAATAACCAATTCATGTACACTTCTGAGAGGAATTCCGTGAATAATGGGATACCTCAGAAGAAAGGAGTTCTTGAAATTGATGCTCTGAAT
>NC_029780.3:57529526-57529965 GCF_000817695.3 Arachis duranensis | reverse complement strand
GCAGAGGTTAATTATATGGGTGAACCTTATGGAAATACCTATAATTCATCATGGAGAAATCATCCAAATTTCTCATGGAAGGATCAACAAAAGCCTCAACAAGGCTTTAACAATGGTGGACGCAATAGGTTGAGCAATAGCAAGCCTTTTGCATCATCTTCTCAGCAACAGACATAGAATTCTGAACAAAACACTTCTAATTTAGCCAATTTAGTCTCTGATCTGTCAAAGGTCACTTTCAGTTTCATGAGTGAAACAAGATCCTCCATAAAAAATCTGGAGGCACAAGTGGGCCAGCTGAGTAAGAAAGTCATTGAAACTCCTCCCAGTATTCTCCCAAGCAATACAGAAGAGAATCCAAAAGGAGAGTGCAAGGCCATTGATTTAATGAATATGGCCGAATGCACAAGGGAGGAGGAGGACGAAAATCCTAGTGAGG
>NC_029780.3:57528938-57529320 GCF_000817695.3 Arachis duranensis | reverse complement strand
TCAATAGTTAGGAGCTATCATGAAGCTGAATGCCAAGTTGTTTGGTAATGAGACTTGGGAAAGTGAACCTCCCTTGCTCATTAGTGAACTAGACACCTGGATTCAGCAAATTTTACCTCAAAAGAAACAAGATCCTGGCAAATTCTTAATACCTTGTACCATAGGCACATTGACCTTTCAAAACGCTCTATGTGATCTGGGGTCAGGGATAAATCTTATGCCACTCTCTGTAATGGAGAAGCTAGGGATCATTGAGGTACAACCTGACTTGTTCTCATTATAATTGGCAGACAAGTCATTGAGACAAGCTTATGGAATAGTAGAGGACGTGTTAGTAAAGGTTGAAGGCCTTTACATCCCTACTGATTTCATAATCTTATAT
>NC_029780.3:57527863-57528885 GCF_000817695.3 Arachis duranensis | reverse complement strand
CAGGAAGAGGATGATTGTATCATCCTTGGAAGACCTTTCCTAGCCACAGCAGGAGCTGTGATAGATGTCAACAGAGGTGAATTAGTCCTTCAATTGAATGGGGACTACCTTGTGTTTAAGGCACATGGCCATCCCTCTGTGATAAAGGAGAGTAAGCATGAAGAGCTTCTCTCAGTTCAGAGTCAAGAAGAGCTCCCACAGTCAAACTCTAAGTTTGGTGTTGGGACTATACAACATTGACCTGATCACCTTTGTGGCTCCATGAGAGCACAATGTCAAGCTATTGACATTAAAGAAGCGCTTGTTGGGAGGCAACCCAATTTTATTTATATAATTTTTATTTTATTTTATTTTATTGTTATTTTGTGTTTTATTAGGTACATGATCATGAGCAGTCAAGAAAAAAATATAAAAATTAAAAACAGAATCAAAAATAGCAGAAGAAAAATCACACCCTAGAGGAAAGGCAGACTGGCGTTCAACGCCAGTAAGGAGCATCTGGCTGGCGTTCAATGCCAGAACAGAGCATGAATCTGGCACTGAACGCCAGAAACAAGCAACATTCTGGCGTTTGAACGCCAGGAATGTGCCTTGAGGAAAGCTGGCGCTGAACGCCAGTAACAAGCATGAAACTGGCATTCAACGCCAGAAACATGCTACATATGGGCGTTGAACGCCCAGAACATGCTTTACATGGGCGTTGAATGCCCAGAACGTGCATCACCTCGGCGTTTAAGTGCCAGAATGGTATGCAAAGGCATTTTACATGCCTATTGGTGCAGGGATGTAATTCCTGGACACCTCAGGATCTGTGGACCCCACAGGATCATCTCAGGATCTGTGGACCACACAAGATCACCTCAGGATCTGTGGACCCCACAGGATCCCCACCTAACATATTCCCACCTTACCTCCTAATCCTATTTCACTATTCCCCATGTCACACTTCCCATCAACTTCAATCTCTCTTCCCAATTACCCCCTTCACCACTCACATCCATCCACTCTTCCCCAAAAACCCC
>NC_029780.3:57525605-57527768 GCF_000817695.3 Arachis duranensis | reverse complement strand
CATTCTACTTCATTTTCACACAACACAACCCCCTCTTCTATACCTTGGCCGAAACCAACACTCCACCTTCTCCTCAATATTTTCTTCTTCTTCGTCTTCTCTGCTTTCTTCTCTTGCTCGAGGGTGAGCAATATTTTAAGTTTGGTGTGGTAAAAGCATAAACTTTTTTGTTTTTCTATTACCATCAATGGCACCTAAGGCCAGAGAATCCTCTAGAAAAGGAAAAGGGAAGACAAAAGCTTCCACCTCCGAGTCATGGGAGATGGAAAGATTCATCTCTAAAAGCCATCAAGACCACTTCTATGATGTTGTGGCAAAGAAGAAGGTGATCCCTAAGGTCCCTTTCATGCTCAAGAAAAATGAGTATCCGGAGATCCGACATGAAATCCGAAGAAGAGGTTGGGAAGTCATAACTAACCCCATGCAACAAGTCGGAATCTTAATGGTTCAAGAGTTCTATGCCAATGCATGGATCACTAGGAACCATGATCAAAGTATGAACCTGAGTCCAACGAATTATCTCACAATGGTTCGGGGGAAATATTTATATTTTAGTTTGGAGAAGGTGAGGTTGGCGTTCCACTTTCCCATGATGCAAGGAGATGTACGCCCCTATACTAGAAGGGTCAACTTTAATCAAAGGTTGGACCAAGTCCTAATGGACATATGTGTGGAAGGAGCTCAATGGAAAAGAGACTCCAAAGGCAAGCCAGTTTAACTAAGAAGACTGGATCTCAAGCCTGTGGCTAGAGGATGGTTAGAGTTCATTCAACGCTCCATCATTCCCACTACCAACCGATCTGAAATTACTGTGGATCGGGCCATCATGATTCATAGCATCATGATTGGAGAGGAAGTAGAAGTTCATGAAGTCATCTCCAATAAAATCTAAAAAATAGCCGAAAAGCCCTCCACCATGGCAAGGCTAGATTTTCCTCACCTTATTTGCCATCTATGTTACTCAGCTAGAGTTATCATAGAAGGAGACTTCCCCAATGAAGAGGATAAGCCCATCACTAAGAAGAGGATGGAGCAAGCAAGAAAGACCCTCCATGGATCTCAAGAGATGCATGAGGAAGCTCATCATCAAGAAATCCCTGAGATGCCTCAAGGGATGCACTTTCCTCCCAACAACTATTGGGAACAACTTAACACTTTCTTAGAAGATTTGAGCTACAATGTGGAACAATTAAGGGTGGAACATCATGAGCACTCCATCATTCTCCATGAAATAAGAGAAGATCAAAGAGCAATGAGGGAGGAGCAACAAAGGCAAGGAAGGGACATAGAAGAGCTTAAGGACATTGTTGGTCCTTCAAGAAGAAGACGCCACTAAGGTGGACTCATTCCTTGTTCTTATTTCTTTCTGCTTTTCATTTCTTTTATATTATATGTTTATCTATGTTTTGTGTTTCTACTTCATGATCATTAGTGTTTAGTAACTATGTCTTAAAGTTATGAATAATTCCATTAATCCTTCACCTTTCTTAAATGAAAAATGTTTTAATTCAAAAGAACAAGAAGTACATGAATTTCGAATTTATCCTTGAATTTAATTTAATTATATTGATGTGGTGACAATACTTTTTGTTTTCTGAATGAATGCTTGAACAGTGAATATTTTTGATCTTTTTGTTTATGAATGTTAAAATTGTTGGCTCTTGAAAGAATGATGAACAAAGAGAAATGTTATTGATAATCTGAAAAATCATAAAATTGATTCTTGAAGCAAGAAAAAGCAGTGAAAAAAAAAGAAAAGCTTGCGAAAAAAATATATAGAAAAGAAAAAGAAAAAAGCAAGCAGAAAAAGCCAATAGCCCTTAAAACCAAAAGGCAAGGGTAAAAAGGATCCAAGGCTTTGAGCATCAATGGATAGGAGGGCCCAAGGAAATGAAATCCAGGCCTAAGCGGCTAAATCAAGCTGTCCCTAACCATATGCTTGTGTCATGAAGGTCCAAGTGAAAAGCTTGAGACTGAGTGGTTAAAATCGTGATCCAAAGCAAAAAGAGTGTGCTTAAGAGCTCTGGACACATCTAACTGGGGACTCTAGCAAAGCTGAGTCACAATCTGAAAAGGTTCACCCAGTCATGTGTCTGTGGCATTTATGTATCCGGTGGTAATACTGGAAAACAAAGTGCTTAGGGCCACGACCAAGACTCATAA
>NC_029780.3:57524805-57525500 GCF_000817695.3 Arachis duranensis | reverse complement strand
AGGGATGTTTTCATTAGTTTTTATGTTAAATTCACATTTCTGGACTTTACTATGAGTTTGTGTGTTTTTCTGTGATTTCAGGTAATTTCTGGCTGAAATTGAGGGACTTGAGCAAAGCTCTGATAGGAGGCTGACAAAGGACTGCTGATGCTGTTGGAATCTGACCTCCCTGCACTCAAAATGGATTTTCTGGAGATAGAGAACTCCAAATGGCGCACTCTCAACGGCGTTGGAAATTAGACATCCAGAGCTTTCCAGCAATATATAACAGTCCATACTTTATTCGGGAATTGACGACGTAAAGTGGCGCTCAACGCCAAGTACATGCTGTTGTCTGGAGTTAAACGCCAGAAACACGTCACGACCCGGAGTTGAACGCCCAAAACACGTTACAAGTTGGTGTTCAACTCCAATAAAAGCCTCAGCTCATGGATAGATCAAGCTCAGCCCAAACATACACCAAGTGGGCCCCGGAAGTGGATTTATGCATCAATTACTTACTTCTGTAAACCCTAGTAGCTAGTCTAGTATATATAGGACATTTAACTATTGTATTAGACGTCTTTTGACCATTTCATCTTTGGTATCAGTTTTGTTTTATTCTTTATCTTAGGAGGCCATTGATCACGTTTTGGGGGGCTGGCCATTCGGCCATGCCTGAACCTTTCACTTATGTATTTTCAACGGTGGAGTTT
>NC_029780.3:57497955-57524754 GCF_000817695.3 Arachis duranensis | reverse complement strand
TCAATTCTCTTTTATTCTTATTCCAAGATATAAGTTGCACTTCACTTGAAGAATGTGATGATCCGTGACACTCATCATCATTCTCACCTATGAACGCGCGTATTGACAACCACTTCCGTTCTACCTTAGGCCGGGCGCATATCTCTTAGACTCCCCAACAGAATCTTCGTGGTATAAGCTAGATAGATGGCGGCATTCATGGGAATCCGGAAAGTCTAACCTTGTCTGTGGTATTCCGAGTAGGATTCCAGAAATCTGGAAAGTCTAACCTTGTCTGTGGTATTCCGAGTAAGATTCCGGTATTGAATGACTGTGACGAGCTTCAAACTCCTGAAGGTTGGGCGTTAGTGACAGACGCAAAAGAATCAATGGATTCTATTCCAACCTAATTGAGAACCTACAGATGATTAGCCGTGCTGTGACAGAGCATTTGGACCATTTTCACTGAGAGGATGGGATGTAGCCATTGTCAAGGGTGATGCCTCCAGACGATTAGCCATGCAGTGACAGCGCATAGGACCATTTTCCCGAGACGATGAAAAGTAGCCATTGACGATGGTGATGCCCTACATACAGCTTGCCATGGAAAGGAGTGAGAAGAAATTGGATGAATGTAGTAAGAAAGTAGAGATTCAAGAGGAGCACAACACCTCCACATGCCTATCTGAAATTCCCACTATTGATCTACATAAGTATTTCTATCCTATTTTATTTTCTGTTTATTATTAATTTTCGAACTCATCATAAACTATTTAATCTGCCTAACTGAGATTTACAAGGTGACCATAGCTTGCTTCATACCAACAATCTCTGTGGGATCGACCTTTACTCACGTAAGTATTACTTGGATGACCCAGTACACTTGCTGGTTAAGTTGAACGGAGTTATGATCACACCAGGGATTATTAAGATCCCAATTCATCACACCATGATCTCTTTGGGGTATTTTTGATAGAGCCATTAAATAAATTTCATACAAGTACATAGAGACCAAATTTGAGGATCACAATTTCATCCACCAGTCATCAATTTTTGCTCTCTGGAATGTTGTACCAGCGTGCCATGCCCAGCTTTTGGCGTGCCACGCCAATACATTTTGTGGCGTTTGTTCCAAGTGGCATGCCTGCTTCACACACCCCACTTGTTTTGTTGTTTTCTTTCCCATTTTTGATGTCTTCTCCACCTGAAATCCAGCACAAACTCATTTTAAAGCAATGTACTATGATATTCATCAATTAAAGCATGAATTGCAATGATCAAATGAGATCATGCCTTTTTTATGGTCTTTTTTTATGCAAGAAAAAGAGTAGATGATATAAGTCATCAATTTCAAAAACCAAGTTTGGGTTGAATTAATTGTCAAAAGAGATAAGATTTAAATGTTTTAAAGGATTTCAAAGGATCGTATTTTTATAATTTGGTTGATTTATGATTTTAACTTATTTGGTTTTTATAATAATGAAAAGAGATTTGGTTAACTAACCAAGGATACTAAGAAGTAAATTAATTATAAATTCAAGGGTTTGGGAATAGGAGTCTGACTTTGAAGGTTATGCTTGAGACTGAGAGTGATTTTGAAGATGAGTAGTAATTAAATATGATGATGAAGGATGATGATAGGCGAGTTTAATAATATTGAGATTGAGAATGAGATTGAATACGAGATTGAGAATGAGATTGAATACGAGATTGAGAATGAGATCGATGATGAGATTGATTATGATTATGAAATGATATTGAATATGATTCTAATTGAGATGCACCTGCTTGGGTAGATGTAGTGGAGTGATTCTGCTTGCTCCAGGACATGGTGAGATATACCTACCTAGGTAGATGCCGTGGCGTTATTCCACTTGCTCTAGGTTTGGTTTGAGACTCCTAGGGTAGATGAAGTGGTTAGCCTTCACTTGCTCCCAGTCGAGGTTGATTTAATATTTGTGAAACTATCTGAGTTTCAAATTTTCTTGGGTAGATGCAATGGGTCGGCTCCACTTGCTCCAGGTTGAGATCCGAGATTCTGTTGACCCTGCGTTGTAAGATGTGGTTGGACACTTAGACCTTTTCGGATAAGCTCTCCCCCATGAATATTTTATTTTGATTGATTATGATTTTGAGCTTGGGGATGCGCGCTCGTAGGGACTGTCCAATGGTTAGCTACCAGGACATGTCGGGTTGGCTTTGTAACCGACATATGATATCATCAGCCATAGGGCAGGCATATATCATTTGCATATATTTGAATTGTTTGGGTTTGCTTAATTATATTGGTTTGCCTAATTGTATATTCCATACTATGTGATTATGTGCTATTTGCCTTACTTGAATCAACTTGTGTATTACTTGTCTGCATTGCTTGTGTTTGTACAACTGAGAGATCCCTTATGCTGGTGGTGGTGACGCTGAGGGTTGTGTAACACCCTAATTACCCTAAGCCTTATACCTCATGCCGTAAAGCAAATGTTATTCAAAGGTTACGACAATTCTAAGGCTTATATATAAATATATATAGAAGGAAGAATAATTATAGAAGCCCGATGAAGAAATAAGCTCTAAAACCAAGATACAAAAGCACAAATCATTCACACGAAGCTACAAACTTAATGCACAAGATATAGATACCAGATAACAAGATATAAGTATATAAGAGAGTATAATAGTTATAAGGATCTAGCCGCTGGTAGCGGAGTTTAAGTCGGCTAGTCATATACAAACAAACAGAGATTTTGAAAGTAAAACAGCTTATACAAAATGTCACTCTCAAAGTAAGCCTCTAAGACAAAAGTAAATACAAAAGTGAGAGTACTAATCAAAATAACCCAAAATGACAACAAAATAGAATAAGATCCTCCGTTTTGCTACCATCAAGCAACTCAGTGAGGTGGGTTGCGACCTACATCTGAAAAACAAAAACAACGTATGGAATGAGAACCGGAGGTTCTCAGGATGGTAACAGTACCCAGTAATGTAAGATGTAAGACCCCGAGATTCCAGAGGCAATCCTAGAGCTTCATACCAAACATATATTCAAGCTTAACGAAACATTCTGAGGGAGAGTGTCCTACCACCTTCATCTGGATGCCACATGATTCCGTGGGTTATTGCCCTACCACCTTGCAACCAGAGAGAAATCGCATGCTCAGGAAGAATAATTCCGATGGATGTGTGCCCTACCACCTTCTCATTTCAGAGGGAAACATTACGAGGGAGAGTACCCTACCACCATCCTCTTGAGAGATAAATATAAGTGAGAAACCCAGCTGCAAGCCTCACATCCGAACGTAGGCAGGAGACTACCACAGCCCCTACGATGGAGAACAATCCATATCATAATCACATATTCAATCTCAGAGGCCACTGCTCATAGAACACTTCCGCTCATACTCATTCCATTAACCATAATCATTCATTTCCAAGTCTTAAATAGATCATCCATCCTTAATATCACAAGTTCATCATTAATATAGCACTTTGTCAGATACCCAACTAGTCCATTCCCACGTACACTAACAACCTAAACCTCCGTCTTCTAACTTTTACCAGAAATATCGAAGTAATTCCACGCATGACCGTCACGATGTTTTAACATCCAAAAACAAGCCAAAAAGTCTTAGATAGGTGTCACAGAAGTTTACAAACTTGCCGGGAAGGTAAAACCGTTAAAAATAAGATTTTAGTTGAAAAACAGGGCATGTGTGTACACACAAGGGTGTGCGTGCGCACCCCCAGGAGGATTTTCAAATTGTGTGCATATGCATAGAGGTGTGCGTATGCACAGGTAGTAAAATTTCAACTCTGTTCATCCGCACAAGGCGTGCGAATGCCCTCAACACAATGCACCTTCCAACGTTGGTTGTGTGTGCGCACAGGTTGCAAACTTTGTTGGTTGTGTGTACGCACATGTCGTCCTAACACTCTCAACAGCAAGCCTTCCCCTGTGTGTGCACACAGCTTCAAAAACTCACAGGGGTGTGTGCACAAGGCTGTGCGTGCGCACACATACCAGAAATCACAAATTCTATAGAATGCACAAATTCAGATTTTGACACCAAACTTTGAAAGATCATAACTTCCTCTACAACAATCCATTTCCTACAAACTTTATATCCATTTAAAGATTTTTTGATGAACTTTAATTTAAATTAAATTTCAACAAATTTTGAAAACTGAGGGTCAAGTTATGATCCGTCAAAGTTCACCAAAAATCTGTTTTTACCAAAATCTCTAAACCTCAATTTTTAAACAATTCTTAATTCAAAACCCAATCAACACCTGCTCAATCATCATAAAGTACCACCACACAAAATATCTTACCATTTTATATCACTGATGACAATTCATCTTATGCTAGCTTTTCAAGCATTTTTCACTTGTTTCATTAGGTTTTATGCACCTTTTTTGCATTATAAGCAAGTGATTTGGAGTGGATTTGCATGGTTTGGTTAAATCAATCAACCACCCTTTAATTGACACAAAATCATAAGGTTTAAGCTAAAATTAATTGGTTTTTGAATGATTTATAAACCTTGTGAATTTGGTAATACTTTGATTGGTTGTTTTGATTACTTGTAGGTGAAGAAAAGAAAGAAACAAGGAAAGCGTGGCCTAAGGAAGAAGAAAAGCGTGGTGCATCAAGAGACCAAGGAGCATCGCTCTCTTAGTGAGCACAGCACTCTCTATTTGAGCGCTACCCAAATCCAAGAAAGCAAAAGGCAAAGAATGCTGCGCTCTCTCTCTTAACCGAGCGCTACAAGGAACCAAGGAAACAAGGCAACAAACATAGTGCTCGGTTAACTGACTTACCTTTATCGGGCTCCACTTCAAATAAATTCAAGGTGCAATGTTTGCTAGTGAAGCCACAAAGTTTTGAACTCATGAACCAAGAGAAGGAAGGAGCGCTACTTGCAAGGAAAATAAGCCAACATGGCTTCACTAGGAATCGAACTTGGGAGCTTTCACTTAAGGAAGAAGCGCTTGGGCAAAGAAGAGAAGCCAAAATGGCTTTGCTGGGGTTCGAACTTGAGGCCTTCCACCCAAGGCAAGGCGCTACCTCTCTTTGCTTCACAAAAGAACCTAGCTCCATAAGTGCTTCCTTCATGGTTTGAAGCTGGGGCTCATTAACAAGGCAAGGGGCGCTCAGTTCACTCAATTAACTGAGCGCTACTCCTCCCTGCAGCCTTCAAGAAATTGGCACGCTAGGAGGCAGTACCAAGGAGCTTGTCATGCACCAAATTGGCATGCCAAAAGCAAGGTGGAGCGCTGCGCTCTCTTTGTCAACTGAGCGCTATGAGGCTGACACGGGCAAGCCTTGGCACGACATCAATTTGGCAAGACACAAAGCAAGGGGGAGTGCTGCGCTCAATCAGTTAACCGAGCACTCTACTGGGAGCAACACCCATGGTCCAAATTCAATTAAAATTCTATTTAAATTCAATTATTCACCAAATTGAAAGGCCGATTCCAAATTCTAAAATTCAAAAATAGGAAGTGTATAAATAGAAGTTAGTTTGACTTGGAGAGGTCCTTTTTGACACTTTTACTTTTCATTTTTCATTTTTGAGCTCATCTTAGATTTTAGCTTTGGGTTTGGGAATGGGGATTGAGAATTGAATTCTCTTCTTTGTTCTTACTTCTACACTCTTCACTCTTTGTTTTGAATCTTGGATTGAGAATCGAAGGAATTCTGTTTCATTCTTGTTCTGAGATCTCTCTTTGTTTACTTTCTGCATAATTTCAAGGAATTGTGATTTGGATCTAAGTTTTCTTTACTGCTTTCATCTTTATTTCTTCTGCAATTATTCTCTATTGGATCAAGGAAGGAATTGAGATCTAGACTTGTTTTCTAGTCTCATTCAGTCCCTGAGATCTTCAACTTCTCTTTTAGATTTTATAATTGAGTTGAATTCACTTTTTGTATTGCTTCTTCAAGTAATTTTTCTTTTCTATTTGAGATCTGCTGCACTTCAATTCATCTTTTACTTCTCTGATTGATTACAACTTACATTCTCTTGTTTAATTTTAAATTCCCAGCTCCCAGATCCTTTTACTCTTTCAGTAATTTTACATTTCTTGCACTCTAAGATTCTGCCATTTACATTTCTTGTAATCTAAGTTTTAGTCATTTACATTACTTGTTCTTTAAGATTTAGCTCTTTTACTTCTTTTGCTCTTTAATTTACTGTCAATTCCCCCTCTCAAATCACTCAAATCAACACTTGTTTGCTTGACTAAATTAACCACCTAACTAAAATTGCTCAATCCTTCAATCCCTGTGGGATCGACCTTACTAATGTGAGTAATTACTACTTGATGCGACCCGATACACTTGCCGGTGAGTTTTGTGTTGGATTGTTTTCCACACATCAATCATTCCCCTCAATTTCACCGCTAAATCACTCATCTATTACACCATATATCACTACTAACCCAAAATTTTAAACTCAATCATAAATCCACACTTATTGTCATCATCAACCAACAACAACATTAACAACCAATACAAATCCTCATTAGTTCCAATAATCATCACCAAGCAATATCTAACATTAACCAAATCCATCATAATCTTTATTCCTCCAATTATCCTCATAAAACTCACATCCTCCACCAATTATCATCAACATTAATATTCATACTCCTCATCAATCAATCTCAACATTAGCAATCATTATCAATATTTATATTACCACAATCAATATACACACTCATCAACATCAACCAACATCATAATATATCATTACCACCAATAACCCTCATACCCCTTATCAACACCCAAACATCATCAAATATTATCAATTCAATGCTATCATAAGGTCAACTAGCCTAAGTGTCCAGTGATATTACATATTACATATGGGAGACCGAAACCATACCTTGGCCACTCCCCAAAATGCACACCGCACCAAGATTGAAGTCCAACAAGCTTTCAACTCACCAACAAGCCACCAAAGCTCAAACTAACATCATATATATATCAAAATCAAAACCTAAGATACACAAAACAACTAAACACAAGATTTTAGTGAAACCTTACCTTACCCAACGAGATTAGGGGTAAAATCTAACAATTACCCGCTACTAGAGATCACCTAAACAAGCAAAACCACAAAATCTACTCAAAACTATAACCCTAAAAATGCAGAATTCTAGGGCTGGACACTGGAGCTTGAGACGTGATTTCTTACCAGGTTTGATTAGATAGAAACAAAGAAGTCGACAAGAGCTTCGCGTGGCCGTAAACAGCTCATCAATCGGAGCTCCGTAGCTCAAGTTATGGCTTGAGGAAGATGGAGGTGAATAGTAACCAAACTCTCATCTCCTCTCCTCTCTATCACCATCGCTCTCTCACTTTCTATGCATCAAATGAGCTGAAATACTCATTAATGGGTTTATATAAGGCCCAACTTGGAACCGGTCCAACCCGTTAGCGTTTTTAGCCTGTTTGGCCCATTTTGGACCAAAGCCTTTAAGATTAGTGCCCGGTTTTCGATTATATTTTTTTTTCCTTTTCAAAATAATAAATCAATTTTCAAAATCTTATTTTTCAAAATACGTGGTACTGGACAGGCTAGAGCCGGTACTGCTGGCTTAAGTATCAGTACGTATTTTTACAAAAACTTTTCGAAAAAGATACATTTTCTAACTCAGAAAAATCTATTGAATTCAAATTTCACCTTTATAATTTCAAATTAAAAATTCTAAATTTTGAATCTACTCTGGACACTAAAATTATTTTATTTAAAATGATTTTACGTGAAAAACTCTGGTCCTTACAGGTTGTACTTGATATTGATAATGAGATGTTTGTTGAAAATTGACTTTAAAACTGAATTGATGAGTTATATGTTGATAGACTGTGGTAATGGAAAGAGATAGGCTGAAGAGAGTGTTGGATAAAAGATTTAGAATGTATGTTGTAGCTATACCCAGTTTCAGATTTGAATGGAGTAGGTTATCGGGTAGGAAGCCCTTTTGATACGCTTGTGGTCCTTTTCAATTATAAACTATTCACCGTACTATTTTGTAAACTAAAGAAGTTTCTTTATTGCTTTTCAAAGTAATACTTTCCATAAAGCATTTTTCAAAAGGTTATTACAAGGATAAATTACTTTTAAAATGAAACTAATTCTATTTGCAAGTATTTCTTTGCTTTGATGGTATTCCCGTCCCTACTGAGAACGTGTGGTTTGTTCTCACCCTAATATCTTCCACCCTTTTAGTGACACAGGTTTGAAGACTCAGTTTGAAGCTACGGGCGGTTATTGACTTTACTTATGAATTAAGTTACTTTCATAGAGTTCCCTCGCTTGTTGCTTAAAATTTTTATTTTATACAGAGGGATAGGTGTTGTATCTGAGCTTTGTTTTGATTTACTTGTATAAGATTTATTATTATTAGTAATTATGTGATTATTATTACTTGGTGATGTGTGATATATGATTTTTAATGAGTTGAAAACAATTTTCTAGCATTTTATTAAAGATCGAAATGCGATATTGAACTAAAGGCTCAATATTAAATACTTAATAAGGAAAACAGGTTAGTAACGCCTTACTTTTGGTACGATCATGACGTATTGGAAGTTGGGTCGTTACAAGTATCTTAATCATCATCATTCTCATTAACAATTTCATTATAATCATCTTTCTCGCTAACAATCTCATAATCATCATCATTAATTCTCCTCTTACTTCATTCCCAAGTTATCACCTTTCCTAACTTCTTCTCATTACTAGGCATACTATTCTAATTCAGGACTAAAAGAATGAAACTAGGGTCTTGGAAGTTAAAATTTGGTTTTAAAAACACAAAACTCAAATTTGTTGAAAACAGGGTCACGTGTACGCATAGATCACGCGTATGCATGGGTCACACGTACGCGTGAGTGCCAAAAATCCTAGGTCACACGTACGCATGCGTCACGGGTATGCGTGGGTCCGTATTTGGACCAAGACCTGTACGCATAGACCTCCTCGCGTACACATGTGAACCTGGTAGGATCGACCGGTCAGGTACGAGAAATTTCGCGAACGCAAAATCTCCGAGCCACGCGTACGCATGGGCCACATGTACGCGTGGATGCACATTTTTGTCCATTGCGTGTGCGTGTAGGATGTATGCATTGACCCTAATTTCCAATGCTTCATAAATCTTTCTACAAAATTCCTTTTTCAATCATTCTTAAACCGTTGGATAGATCGTTGAATGAAATTTCATAAAAATCCAATTTTGAAGAATCTCCAACTCCAAGGACCGAGTTACAGACCGCCGAAGTTGGTCAAAAATAAGTTTTTACATAAAAA
Organism: Arachis duranensis; assembly: GCF_000817695.3. NCBI lineage: Eukaryota > Viridiplantae > Streptophyta > Magnoliopsida > Fabales > Fabaceae > Arachis > Arachis duranensis. The sequence continues at coordinate 57,515,455 of NC_029780.3, read as the reverse complement.
CAGAAATCACCAATTTTCCCAAGATTCACAAGCCAAATTCATTTTCAGTCATCCAATTGACCAAAACCCAATCATATTCATATATTTACACTTAACCAAATCCAAACCTACATCATCTACACAATTTTCACCTCAAATGCATCCATTCCACATTCCAAAAACCTCATTTCCTACTATTTCATTAATTAATCACATTCTCATATATTGCATACCAATCCTTTATTCAATCTCATACATTATCACACAATTCAATCATCTCTTACCGTCGTTATCTTTTGTGGCCTCCGATCTAAATTCACAATTCAATTCATATTTCACAAACCATTAATCATCATCCAATTTATCAAATTTCTCAACATGCCAAATATGCAAATCCACACAATTCTCAACTCAGTCATTAATTTACACAACATATCAACTATACATATTAATATCAACCATTTACTCAATCCAAACCTAATCCTAGGGGCATCTAGCCTAGGAATTCTCATCATACCGCACGGTACTTAAATAAAACTTAAACCGTATCTCTTGGAAGTTAAGTTTAAGCTCTCACTTGGGAGTATCCACCAAGACTCAGCTCCAAGCTCCACCAAACACTTTCACAAGCAAGATTCGAGTTCCAAAAGTGTACCCAATACTCTAATACACACATTACATACATACATCGACTAAGGGCACACAAAATCTCATAAATTACAAGGGTTAGAGGGTTCTTTACCTTAACCCACGAAAATGGTTGATGAAACACATCAATAGCTCATACTAAAGCACCCCTAAACAACCAAAATCACAAGATTTCTCAAATCGAAAGCCAAAACACATTTTTGGAGGGAAACATCAAAATTGGGCAGAGAATAACAAAATACTCACCACAATACCTTAATAGAATCGATGGGGACAAGAAGAGCAACGCGTGGCCATAAACGGCTTATCGATTGGAGCTCCGTAGCTCAAGTTATGGTGGTTTGAAGATCAAGAGGGGTTAGAGTTTCGGTTTCCTTTTCCTCTCTTTTCTCCCACCGTGAATCACCCAAAAAAAAGGGTTTGTGGCTGCTGAATAGCCTTAATAAGACTATATATATGTTGGGTCTTGGGCCTGCTTGGACCCAGTTTACTCAGTTTAACCCGTTGGCCCAATTTCGGGCCAAAACCTTTTCGATTAGCGTTTTAAATTGTATTTTAAATATTACTATCTTCTAAAATTATAAATTCTTATTTCCTTACCTTATTCACTTCAAATTATTTCCTCAGTTACAGTACCGAACAGATCTCAGCCGGTACTGCCGATCAAATTTTCACTGCATGTTTTTATGCAGAAAACTATATTTTCCGACTCAGAAAAATCTATTGGGTCCAAATATCATATTTAAATTATCAAATTCTAATTGCTAAATTTCTAACCATATTCTCTCATATTTAATTTATTATTTAACTAACTACGGTTTGACCGAATTTTACATAATACATATATTCTAACTTTAATAATATATAAATATTATTTTTTTCATAATCATATACTAATACTCATTTTTTATGTTTTGATAACTTATTAAAATTATATGGCATACTATCATTTTAGCAGTATTTTTTAACTTAATTATTTGGATATATTTGAATTTGATAAAAAAAATTTATAGATGTAAAAAAATATTAAAATTAAAAAAAATTAAATATTAAATATTTAACTCAAATAGATGTAACTTACTATATTTAAATATAATTAGCATCTAGATTGACAAAAATATTTCGGAATGAAATATTATGAATGTAATATACTATAAATTATTGTGTAAAAGATAATCCCGATTGCAAGAATACAAAAGAGAAAAGAAAGCATACTTAAACCAGAACGTACACGTCAATATATTTGGCGCTAGAGTACAACTACTCTTGTAGAATAATATAACAATAAATACTTAAAAAAATTAATACAAATATTCTAATTTCAATAATATATAAATATTATCTTTCTCATAATCATGTATTAATATCGACGTTTCTTCCATAAAAAATTTGTTACTAATATTATATATAATAAATTAATATATGTAAAGTATTATACAAAATACGTATTTAAAATATTTTTTTCATAATATTTTTCTCCTTTTTGATTTTTGTTTCTGAACTACATCTTTTCTTTTCTGTAACACCTTTACTGGCAGCAGATCTCAGTGACAACAGCCTCATTCTCCGGCAATAGAGGCATACCCGGCGGCCAGAAGCTTTGGCAGTGGCGGATCTGGCAGCAACGGCAGAATGCGATGGCTTTTCAACGGCGATGCACTGCACAGCGGTAGCTCCCTTGCGGTGCATCTCTCTTTCTCTCTTCACGAACGGCAACGGCATTTGGCGGTGGCGGCACGATGGCGGTGACAGAATTGGCCTCTCATCTCTCGAGCATCTCTCTTTCGCGATGGCGCAGTTGGCAGCAGCAAGGACAAATGACGGCAATACGGTTGACAGGATCGGTGACGACGAACAAAAGTGGCAGCTCCCCGGACGACGGCGGCGGTGCAAGCAGCAAGACGGAGTGGTGGCGGCTAGCTCCTACTCCTCTGGTGCTCTGCCTCTCTCTCGAATCTCGCTCTTCTCTCACAAGCCTCACTTAGCGCTGGCAAATATATACCCTATCTGTAGCACTACAACAAATATGGGCTTTAGCAACGCCAAATTTTACAACGCATTAAAACCGTTCTCTTAGATAGTTTTAGACAACGATTTTTTATAATGTTACTGTTGAATTTAATTTTTCATTATTTTATAGCAACAAACTAAAACCGTTCTCTTTGACTATTTTAAAGAACGATTTTATAACCGTTACCATGATTTATTTTTAAGCAACGGTTTTTTATTGTTGCTTAAATAATTGTACAAAAGAAATGCATAAAAACCATTGCCAAAATGCTACGCTTTCAAACTGTTCTATTAGACTGTCATAGACAATGATTTTTTCAGTGTTGCTGTTGAAATTCAATTTTTTATTACATTATAACAACAAAATAAAACCGTTTTCTTTGACTATTTTAAAAAACAATTTTCCAACTATTACAACAATTTTTTATCAAACAATAATTTTCTAATATTATTTAAATACATATAAAAATAATTATAAATTATCATACAAATTTAAACAATTTTTTTATAAATACTAAATTTATAGAATACTAAAAGACTATTGATATAACTATATAACAAATATTATTTTTGAAAAAAACAAAATTAAAATGAATTTATAATAAATATTATATATTTTTATTATAAATAATTATTTTGTTATAACAAATATATATTTTTTGTTAGAAATAATTATTTGAATTTAGTAATAGGTTGATAAATAATATTTTTAAATAATTTTAATATAGTATATTAGATTTTAAAATTATTATTCTCTCCACCAATTTTTATTAAAATATCTATTTCATCTATATCTCTTTATAAAATCCAAAATTTCTAACTCTAAATTCCTAAATTAAATAAAAAAACCCTAATTCCCAAATTCCAAAACCCTGAACACCCCCGTCACTGAGCACACAACCCCCATGCATAAGCGTAACACACACACACACGGACAAGAGAGGATGAAGGAGAAGAGGACAGTGCCGGTGGGTTAGGTGCCGCCGTCGCCATTGTCGACAAGTCCGCAGGAGAAAGAGAGTTTGCAAAGGGAAAGTGAGTGATGGAGAAGAGAAGCCGCACCAACCCCGCAATGCCACTACGTCGTCGCCTCCATTGAGCGGTCGCTATCATCGTGAGAGAAAGGAGAAGGAGCCGTCGAGGGGTTGTTGAGCTGCTACCGTCACCGTCGGGTGCATTTCTGTCACAGAAGCTTCCATTTTCGCCGCTGTCATGTTGCGGAGAGAAAGAACTGCACACGAGCCAGGGGTCAGGGAAAGGCAGCCACTGCCGTTGCATCTTGGCTACGCCGTCGTTCAATCCCATCACCGTCAATAAAGTCGCATGGAGCATTTGTCGTCGTCACCCTTGTTGTCGCGTCTGTAAGGAGAAAAGGTCACGTGGAGGATGGAGAGCCGCTGGGTGCCACCGTTGTTTCACCGTGGCCATGGAAAGGAAATAGGGAAGCTGCTACTTGGAATTTGAGAAAGGCGGCTCTGTTCTACCTCTGTTCTGGGTTCTGCAAGTTACTGGAGTTTTCATCCGCCGAGAACCAGCTTAGGGTGAGCACGGGTCGGTTTGGTTAGGGTTCAAGGTAAAATTAGAACCGAACCAATCAAAATATAATTGGTTCGGTTTGGTTTGAATTTGCGTTTTTTGTACATGGACCCGAACCAAACCAAATCGATTACGAACGGATTGGTTTGGTTCGGGTAATTGGGTACCCGATGACTTTGAAATTCATTAAAAAAACGAATTTTTATCTTAAAAATTCAACAAGTACAATAAATGTGTAACATCAATAGAAATAATCCAAACATGTTAAACACCAAATACATTAAAAACTAAACTCATTAAAATCAAAACATATTAATAGTGAATAATCTTTGTCTAATGGAGATACAAAAGTGCAATAGAAATATTAGAAGCTAAATACAAAAGTCTAGTGAATAATCTTTCAAATAAGCTAAAATCAAAACACATTAAAATCCAAACATTCGAAGTTAAATACAAAGGGGAAATAGAAATATTTGTCTAGTTTTCAAAGTGTTAGGGTTACGAGTTGCAAAACTCACTAAAAGCCATATTTTTTTATTTTTTTATTTAATTAATATATGTTCGGGTTCACGGGTTGGTTCGGGTTCTGCACCCCTAGAACCGATACCCGAACCGATCAATAACAAAGGTCATCAGTTTGGTTCGGGTTGGACCCGATTACCCGTTGGTTCCATAACCAATTTAATTTGTTCAGATCAGGTTCGGACGGGTAATTGGATACCTGCTACCCGTGCTCACCCTAGTGCTGCTGCCATGGGAGCTGGTATTGAAACCGCTGATGGCGCTGCTGTGTTTAGTGATTTTCGCGAGTTGTGACATCGAGGTAGGGAATATTTTATTAGATAAAATTTTTTAAACTTTGAATGCCTGAAAAGTTTACTGGATTGTTACGAATAGTTGAATGCTTCATATGTAATGGATTTGGATGTGGATTAAATGTGTGGCTGGTTGTGCCTTTTGTTGATTTTACGATAGTAAGGTAAAACATGTTGGTATGTGTATGCTGTAGTCCGCAAGAGTGTGTTGAGAAGATACATGTATATTGTTGTTTTGATTTTGATTTGGAAACTGGTTCTCTAAAAATGCTATTCTAGTTTTATTTTTCTTTTTATATTGATTTGGTATAGTGCTGTTCTAATTTTGATTTGGTAATTGGTTCTCTGGAAATAGACAACATTTCGACAAACTAAACATATTAGTACATATCAAGAAATACCCGTGTTGCTTTTAAATTGATCCTAAATGGTTGTTAGTAGTAGAAGCCTACAAGAAAATAAGGAAAAAATTCCTATAGCTGTTTAAATGCTCTCTTTACCAACTTTGTTTCTTATATTCTAATTCACAGTTTAAGATAGCCCTTTTTTCGACTTTTCACTTTCTTCAGGATTGAAATTGTAGATAAATGCTTTTGCCATGACATAGTGGAATAGATTGTTGATTCTTTGGTGAGCTTTACATCTTCCATTAAATTTAAGTATCTCCAGCACATCTTTATCTTAGAATTTCATTTATTCAGCTGCTAAAATGTCTTTAGTGTTGCTCTTAGTTGTAGTCTCTTATCTCGTTAACTCTATTTGTACCAGCTAGTCTTGATTAACATCTATCTAATGTGAGTGGCTTAACATTCTGGTAACAGTTCATGGTTTCTTTTTCCATCTAATTACTTAAAAAGGCCAGTGAGTTTCTTTTTCTTGTCAAAACACATTTGAGTTCTCGATTACTATGCTTTCTTCCTTCTATTCGAGAAGCTACTTCCTATAATGTAAACCGTCTAACTTTTTCTTGTTAAAACTCATTTGTGTTCTTGATTTCTGGTGACTTTTGTGAGGTAATGAACATTACCAGCATTACAAATCCAACATCATTCAAAGATGAGGTTTCTAGGTGGTCTATAAATGTGAGACATTCTTCGCCTTTGAGCTAGCTTTGGGGCTGAGTTAAAATAGGTTATAGATTTCTTGTCTCTTGGCAATTTGTCCATCAATTGTTGTTACTTTTACGCTTGCAGTTGAGTTAAAGACTCCTGATATTATTCTTAATTTCTACTATTTACTTTGATGTTGTCAAATGATATATGTTTTTAGTCCAATTGTGTAGTTATTCTTTTTTTTAATTATTCTTATTTTTTTCAAATTAATATAGGCACATCTGCAAGTTGAGAATGAAAAGTCTAAAGAATCAACAATTAGAGTTTTCCAATCCATATTTGAGAAAGAGAAGGCAAGGGGAGTGTCATGTAATGGAAGAGTTATCACACCAACTTTGTTGAAGAAAAATGAAGAAATTGTCAACCTTAGGCTATAGTATTATGGTATTTTGAAAAATGATGATGATATAAGTAAAAGTAGCAATGACCTAGACTAGTATTATGTTATTTTACAATGATGATATAATGCGATTGTAGATCTTACAACAATTTTTATAAGTCAAATTTGATAGCAAATGTTCAATAAGTTTTCTTTAGTAATTTGATTCAAATAGTTCAGGTTATTTATTGACACTAAATTAAAAAAATAAGTTGGAACTAATTTCATTAGTGAGAAAACTATTGTAAATAAAGAATTATATCTTACAAAAAACCATCGTCAAAAGTCATAAAAAGCAATGGTGTTAAAATCGTTGTCAAAGACAACTATAAAATGGCAATGGTATTAAAACCGTTGCCAAAAAATAACACCAATGGCAACGCTTTAAAACCGTTGGCTTTGTGAATAATAAAATTACAACAGTTTAAAATCGTTGCCTATTCAGTTACGATTTTAAATCGTTGGATCATTAATGAGAACGGTTCTAAACCGTTTCTTATCGAGTAAGGGTTCAAAACCGTTGTTTAAAATTTTCCTTCAAAACAGTTGTCTATGCCACTAACTTTGGCAATGGCTTTTTTGTTACCGTTGCCTTAGGTAAAAAACCATTGCCTATGAGCATTGGTAACGGCCGCATATACCACAGGTCAAAAACCATTGCCAAAGCGTTGCCTAAAGTTTTAGGAACGATTTTTCGATATACGGAAACAGTTTTTTACCGTTGCAAAAACCCTTATTTGTTGTAATGCAAGTACTTAACCCAGACCAACCTGTTCAGGTAGGGTTGTCTACTCGACCCGCTGCGGGTAGGATAGGATGCGATACGAGTCTTTCTGCGGGTGGGGTAGGGTACGGGTTCAAGGTATACCCTTCCCTACCCTACTCGCAACTTTAATATATTACATAATATACATGTAAAAATTATGTATGTAGTAAGAAAGCGAGTGTTGAACTCACAATCTTCCTCTTATAAAAATTTAAAATAACCACTAAACTAGTTGATGATCATATTATTTGTAATTTTATATTAGATTTCTTTAAGATTTTATTATTTTTAATTTTAATTTGAACTTATTTTTTTATTTTCTATTTTATTAATATGTATGAAATTTGGAATGGTTGAATTTTATATTTGTTTAAAAAATTTTTATTTTTCTGTTGGTAGAGTCGGATAGGGTAGGGTTTAAAATTTTAGGGTGCGGGTAGAGTTAGGGTTAAACGATTCTCAACTCGCAGGTAAAATAGGGTAGATTTTTAAAAAAGATTTCAATTCGCGAGTAGGGTTAAGGTAAAGTCCAAACCCTACCCTATCTTACCCATTGCCAGCCCTACCCTCATGTGTTTGGGAAAAGGGAGATTTTGGTGGCTGAAGGAGAAAGGAAGAAGGGAGAGTGAGTGTAGTGTGTTAGGGTTTGGGGTGGTGTGGGTTAGTTTAGGTATTTTTGTTAAAAATAAGGGTAGTAGTGTAATTTTATAAAATAAATAAAAAGATAGAATAATAATTAAAAACCAAATTAAATATAAAATATTCATATTTAAAAATATCTTTTAATTTCCAATCTGTAAAGTATTTTCAGTTAAATACTAATTTAGTAAAAATTGGAGATAAGTAAATTAATTCTCCTTTATTTATAAAATAAGATTAAAAATCTAAATACTAAAATTAAGGTATATAAAATACTCATTATTTTTCAATTATAAAGACTCTAAATTATAAATAAGAATTTGTCTGATTTATATACGAAATCTCAAAATTATAATCTCAAGTAAATACAATAAATCATAAATAATTTATTAATAATTTTTGAAAATTCATGGTTTTACACTTTTTCTATATTGTTCTCTTTTCTCTTTTATTTTTTTTTCTTTCGTTGTTTTTATGTTTTTACTTCTCTATATTTCATTTTTCTAATTTAATTTTTTGGATTTCAACCTTAAATCTAGATTTTAATAATTTTGTTAGTGTATTTTTTTGTAGTATAATAATTCTCTTTTATGGATATTTTGAATTTGATATTATAAATTTTTAAAGTCTAAAAAAATACTTTAAGAGATACTTGTTGTTTATGAAAATTTTTGCAATTTTAATAAATATTCATATTTATTCGAAGAAGAAGAGAAAATATTTTACTGTAATGCAGCATGTTTGAATATATTAAAAAATAAACAGATTTTGTTTTATTTTTTTGTTTTAAGAATTTTTGTAATATAAATATTGTACTTCCTATTAATTTACAATACACCTTAAAAAATATTTATTTATTTATTTATTTTGTAGATTTAGATCTCATGTTTCTTTTGATATATAAGTGCTGTTTGACTTTAAATGAATAAACAATTATTTCTTCTCTGAAAAAAAATTGTCTAGAGTTGTATATAAATAACTATTCTTAAATCAAGTATGCACTCCTACTACTCTGATGTGAATATAATTACAGTAATGCTACGTTACCAACTTTTTTTCTGCCAAAATCTGCCAACCTAAGTTGGGCTGGACATGAAGCCCATCCACTAAATAAAGCCACATCTAAGTTAACCATGGTTTAATCTTAATTTACCACGTTAACCTAAATTACCATAGCACCAAATTGACTGACGGTGGACCGTGTCTCCCAACCTTCCTTATCCGCATCCAAGGCCAAATAAAATCCTTTGTTGCCGTCTCCGCCGGTCTCCGCCGTCAAGGGAAAGTCAACTCCGACGGACCACCAGACCATCACGTCTAGGCCACGGTCCAATATTCGCTGCGAAGCTGTTTGGTCTGTTACGTATGCTCATCAGAGGAGCCTTAAAGACGCATCTGGGTGTCCGGCCTTGTACAAGGCGCAACAACCCAACGCTTCTCTCCTCAGGTAGTGGCAGAATTCGTAGGCCTATGTGGGTTCGCTAGAAACCCCGTGGCTTTCTTGAGTCACTATTGCCACCAAGAGCCACTCGTTCCCTAGCAGAGGAGCCCGAAAAGAAGCGTGTCTTCCCTAGGGCACCACTGCGACACTACGAGGTTAGTGGGTATTTGAGATTTAAATTAGATGCTTGTATAGGTGTGTAAATCTGAGTATTACATTTCTTGAATTGAGAAGGATTAAACATGTGTCTGTGTCTTTTGGCTGTGAATGAACTTGGGTGTTGGTGTATTGAAGTGTTTTTTTGGTGATCTTGTTACTATACAAACGAGGTTGCTTATACTAGGTTGGATCAGTTCTTTGACAAAAATGGTGTGATCAGCTATTCAAATTTTTTTTCGTCGTGGTTATTTGTAGTTTATTCTGTATGTCTATGTTGTGTTATTTGCAGACAGGAAAACATTGATTAGTGTAGTGTCGCTGTAGTCACCCTCGTTGACGAAGTTGTTGTCGTTGTCATATTATTTAGTACATTTTCATCGGTTTTGAGATTTTAAATTGTTGCAGTCACTTTATTGATATAATTTATGTATGATAGAAGCATGTTATAATATAATTTATTAAGTGTAACTTATTTTAGTAATATGATTTATTCATATGTGTCTTTATTAAATTTTGAGATTATTGTGGGTATGTTTGCCTTTTTGACGTGTGTATTTTCGTTCTCAAGTTGGTAATGTTATTTTATAATTAGGCTAAATAATTGATGTACTCGTTGTTTGTGTTTAAAAGTGAAATGAGATCCAATTTTTTTTATTTTAAATGGTTTGTCGTTTCTTGATCCACTGAGTTACAGTGGTGCAAATTGTTTATGTGATTGGTGCGGTCTGTTTTAACATGTTGCTCTTATGGAAGAAAAAGTTTCTATAACCTTTTTGTTTCAAAATTGATGTTGTATTTTTTGGGTCTATCAATTTTCGTTTGAGAGTACAAGAAGTTAACCTTAAATTTGTCTTGTTTATTTTTCTTTTCTTTTCACCTTAATTTGCTTAATGTGACTTTTTCATAGTGACTTGATGTGTCCTGTAGTGAGTTTTCTTGTGATATACATAGCAATAAATTCAATTGAGAATCACAATATATTTTGAGCAATGCATTGAGATCCATGAGTTTTTTATTAGATATTTGCGATTTTAGGAATGGTTAAATGAGCTTTATATTAGCAAATTGAATTTGTATTTTTTGGCTCTATAATTTTTATTTGGGAGTACACCAACTTATCATTGCATGTGTCTGGTTCATTTTAGATCATTTACTCAAATTTTTTTTGCTCAGTTTAATTTGCTTAATGTGTGTTGTTCATGATAGGTTAATGTGTATTTTGGAGAATTTTCTTGTTATACATGGAGCCATATATTTAAGTTGAGAATGAGTGTATATTTTAAGCATACATATTCTTTCTTGTTTATTTTTAGCAATACTCTGTGTTTTTTTTCAACTTAATTTGTTTAAAGTGACTTTTTCATAGTGACTTAATGTGTTTTGTAGTGAATTTTCTTGTGATACACATAGGAATAAATTCAGTTGAGAATGACAATATATTTTGAGCAATGCATTCAGATCCATGTGTTTTTTGTTAGATATTTGCGGTTTTAGGAATGGTTAAATGAGCTTTATATTAGCAAATTGAATTTGTATTTTTTGGCTCTATAATTTTTATTTGGGAGTACACCAACTTATCCTTGCATGTGTCTTGTTCATTTTAGTATCATTTACTCCTAATTTTTTTCTTAGTTTAATTTGCTTAATGTGTGTTGTGCATGGTAGGTTAATCTATCTTCTGGTGAATTTTCCTGTGATATATGGAGCCACATATTTAAGTTGAGAATGAGTGTATATTTTAAGCATACATTATCTTTTTTGTTTATTTTTAGCAATACTCTGTGTTTTTTTTTAACTTAATTTGCTTAATATGACTTTTTCATATTGACTGAATGTGTCTTGTAGTGAGTTTTCTTGTGATACACATAGCAACAAAATTTTTTTCCTTACTGAAATTGGGCATATGATTATACAATTACGTTGACAAGATGCTGTAATTTTTTTTTACGAAATTCGTTGTGATCAATAAGTGTTTTTGTACATCTTTGGTTTCTTCATGATTTACTGTGCAACAAGAGCAATGGCCCACAATGATTTTACAATGGTTGAGGCTTCTTTTAACACGTAGCTGATTTTTTTAAATATTTCTAGGAGTTTTTTGTTAGCAAATTAAGAATATAATTGGTGTGTATAATAATTTGCTGTTGAGAGTGTTCGTACTTTATCTCAGATGTGTCTTGTACATTAGATTAGTGTACTATGATTTTGAGTAGGTTAAATAAATGCTTTTCTCATTATTAATTTCTGTAATGTTACAGTAGTTGACTTTGGATAACACAAGTGAAGATTATAATTGGAATCAATCTCTGCTATTTACGCAGAGACTAACTTATATACATGGGGAAGCTGGTAACAACTCATACACAATTTTCTGTTCTTGTTATAGTTCATATAAATTTTTTTATTCTGATAGTCCCGTCGTATGTTTTCTAGAAATTACTAGAGACAAGATGCTCACCATGTTACATCACCGACTTGTTCAAAGAACTAGAAACCAATCAGGATCAAGCAAAGCTTGATGAGATTGAAGAAATTAGTTTTGGTTTCCTGAAGCTTGTTCCGAAGTGGCAAGTGAGGCAAGGCATAATGGTGATGTTGGCCAAAGCCTATGACATTGAAACAAGCACCCTCAAGCTAGAAATGGGAACATCCGCATTGTGCCGGAGCTCTTTCAGCGTCTTTTTGGTATCCCTCCCGGGGGTGAGTATACCTTTACTTATTACATACCACTAAATTGGTTAGTGTTGTTTCGGTCTTCATGTTCATTGTTAGTATCTACATATGACAGTATCCATCTTGCCCTATCTTTTACATATCCATGGTGTAGTTGATGACTTCCCACTGTTTGACAGTAGCAATGCTGCTCATGTATCAATTAAAACAAGGTATGATCGATTGAAAACTGTGCAGCTGAGGCATTTTGTCAGGCATTGTTCAATGGATACTGAAGATGACAGGATGGAGTTCAGGAGACACTTCATTCTACTGGTGCTGAAGATGTTTTTGTGCCCGACCGTACATCATGTAATCTCCCTGTGGCACATCGACATAGTCCTTGATGTATCTGATCCAGCGAGATATCGTTGGCCATTGCATATTTTTAATTCTCTAGAACAGGCAATTAAGAAGTACCAACATAAAAAGAACAAATCCTGTGAAGGCTGCATGCTTGGGTTGCTAGTAATGCTGTTAATTTAAAATGCAATGTAATGTGACTAAGATGTGCATCCCTGAAGCTGACATCTTCTTACAATATCTGCAGGTGTTGTACTTTCAGAAGCTAAAGCACGGTGAACTCGAGGGTTGTCAAGAACCCGAGCCGTGGCTTTCCGCATGGACTGCCAAGGAACTTAGCGCTATGGCAGAAACTATTCAACCGGAGGTAATCAATTTATTGCTTATATGTTAAAATAGTCAATTTTTAACTCATAGATTGATTTATGATGCGATTGACTACAAAATGGATTTTTTGAGTGAATGAATATCATGGCTTTGCATTTTATTATTAAGAAATGGAAGATATCGCTAACGGTTGTGTCATTTATTATGTTCGTATTTGATAAATGCTGCGTTAGATGTATGTGTCTTCTTACTAGTTAATGGGCAACAACAGGATTGCGGTGAACCTGGCCAGAATGAAGATGATGACAAGGAGGATGCTGCTATAGAGGAAACTAGTGACCCAAGCCCTGAACAAGTAGACGTGGACCACAGAAAAGTGAGTTAGGATTAACATTTGTTTAGTATTTTTTTTCGTGGTTAAATGTAGATCGTGTAAACTGTAGCTTCAATGATATCGTGAGTTAGGATTACGTTTCTGTAGCTTGTTTGTTGCTCACGCGTTGTCGACATTGATTAGTTTACAAATCGGTTATGTTGCGCATTCAATGATTCAGGTCTCAAAAGATTCACGAGTGACTTTTATTGCGTGTGTCCGGGGATTCTGGTAAGGAAACGTCAATATTAATCATTTATTTACAGTAGAGTTTATGAACTTTTGATAATTCGTACTTGTACAGGAAATGGTTTTGGTCCCAAAGAATCTGGAAAACTATCATGATGGACTGAATCCAACGTATGTCGGATTGGGTCAAAACTTTGGTGTTGATACTAGTTATTTCGATAAGGAAATCGCTGCAAATAAAAATTGGGTACGTATGTTTGCAGTGCAATAACTTACTATACTCGTAGCACTATCACAAAAGATATTTGTTTTTCTTTGTAAATGCAAGTAATATACCTAGTTACAATGGTTGGTTGTGCAGTGGTTTTTCCCTGTATGTATCACCCGTCACTGGTGGGTGTATGCATTTGATGTATCTGGCAAAAGGTTGTTTGTACTGGATAGCATATACAGTAAACCTGATACAGCACGGAGTAGGCTAGATTCATATGCGGTACCTCACCAGCCCATCCCTATTAAGCTCTATTTAACCGTTCTTCTAGTATTCCGTTTAAGTTTAGTTGTTTGTGTCTTAGGCGAGGATCATTGAAGACATTGCACATGTGGCCATCCCAACATATAGGCCCACACAAAAAGGCCTGCCTTGTACTTATGCCTCTGTGCCAATGCAGCCAAATGGGTGACTCTTCCCTCCAAGATCTCGCAATGTATTAATTGTTTAGTTACAATGGGTTGTTCCACTAATAAAATTGCATTTTTTCCGTTCGCTTAGATTTGATTGTGGTGTGTATACAATAAAATAAATGGAGTACTGGACCGAAGACAAGAAACTAAATGATTGGGAATATGTGAGCTCGCTAACCTATATACGTTATTACCATATTTTGTATTCACATGTCAATGTCTGTACCACTAAGCATTTCTTTAACATTGATTTTTATATGTAGGACGTGGTCAAGTTATACAGGCTGAAAATAATATTGGACATCATCCTATGTCACAAGAATATATCCATTGGAGCTGCCTTAAATGCCCTTGACAGCCGTGCTCGACCTCCTATGTGCCACAACCAACCAAGGAACAAACGTATGGAGGTTAGAACTCCATTCACAGCTCCTGATACAAAGAGCATACTTCGGCGGGTTGGAGGAAAGCCGAAGAAAAAGTCCACCAAAAGGATCTAACATATGGGAAGATGAAGGTTCCAGATAACTCCTTGTTTACATGTGGAGGGAATATCCTCACATCCTATGCTATATTTTGTTGGGACTAGACAAATTACTTTTCCTACACAGTGGGACTATTTATTTTGGATTGTTAGGTTGTTTATAGGTAGTTGCACTATAGACCTTAACAAACTTTGTTGGTTAATTCAACGATAATGCATTTCATGTTTATATGGATTTTGTCTTTTGCACCTTGGTTTGGGATAATTTTGTGCACATACTCGACAACTAATGCATTCTTTAAGTGTAATTATTGTCAATGAATACACTTGTTGAGGTTCCTACATGTCTCTGGATGTCTCTACTTATCTTAGTCATGCATTGTTACTCACATTTTGCATGCAGGTGACTGAAAACATAACTTTGTTCTGGTGGAGGTGTAAATTCTAATTTATGTGTCTGTTTTAGCCGTAGATTCTTACAGGTGGCTTTCCACAGATCTGTCACCCAGTACATGTGTTTTTTACCAATGCTTTAGTTTGGATGTTGTTTAAATTCATATGTGTCTTTTCTAGGAGAGGTGTTTTCTGCTGTTACTTGTTGCTAGTGCCTAGATATGGATGGGTCTTTTTCAAGAAGTGTCCTCTAGCAGTGACATTTTACGAGGTGTAACCATAGGGATGTGTCTTTTTCCAAGAAGTGTCTTTAGAGGTGAGTTTCTATGATATGTATTCGTAGGGATGTGTCTTCTACGTGATGTGTCTTTTACAAATGTGTCTTCACAGGGATGTGTCTTGTTCCAGGAAGTGTCTTCTAGATGTAACTTTCTAGGAAATCTCTCCATAGGGATGTGTCTTCTACGATATGTGCCTTTTACGAGATGTGTCTTTAGTGTATTCTGCAAGATCTGTCTTTTGCGATTATAACTTTATATTAGGTATGTTCATGTGGATGTGTCTTCCGCGAGATGTGTCTTACGTGTTTGTTAATCAATATCACATAACCTTCAATGCTTAGCAAATTTTAAAGTTAACAAACTCATCAGGAGTTAACAATATTAATCAATGAACATAAACTCAATAAATAATGATATATCGTTGTTAATAATGTTTATTTATTTAACAAGCTGAATAAATTGGCAATGATTAGAGTAAAAAGATTACTCTTAATAATGGGATATCTCGATACAAATGTATAATAAAAAATCTTTTAAGTAGGCCGAAATGTGTTTAACAACGACAAGAACCCACCATGTTCCTGTGATCAATTCGCTTTCCTAATAGAACAACACACTACATCTTGATTCAATGCTTGATGAACATCCTAAAGATAACAAACATGCATAGACAAAGAGTGAATAACACTAACAACTTTATCCATTTAGTCAAGTTATCAAGTGGTTTGAAACTATGGAAAAAGGAAACGCATACCAGCGGTGGATTCTTCTTCTTTCTTCGCATAGAATTCTTGATTGAGGCGTCGAGTTCAGATCCAAGCCGCTTCATTCTCGGCCGACCCTTCGTTGAAACCTTTGAAGGACCTTGGATATCAGATTCACCAAGATGGGGGTCTCCTTGTGTGACCGTGCCATTTTGTGAACTTGGAACACACCTGGACACCAAGTTCACATGACAATCAAGCAACTTTGACCTTAACTGATCAAGACCCAAATGTAACATGGCCGCTTCTTCTTCACATGTCACAAAATCTTATGCTACATTGTAGAAGTATGAACACAGTCGTCTAAATAAGTTGTTGCTTTCGTCCGATCGCTTCTCGTCATGGCTGCTCTTGATGAAAGTGTATTTTCGCTGTACATTCTTGCTCCATCGAGGGATAACATAGCAAGATGGTACTGTGTCTACTCCGTAATAAAACAACACAGAAAGACAGTGGCAATAAATAATACCTCTTGAGCCAAACATGTTACATTCGCACCGAACCTTGTGTGTCTTGGGGTCAAACTCAACACTGTACTTCCAAGATCTAGGCTCCCCATACAATAGGTATTTCTCGTTCATGGTCACTGATGAGCGGATAATTTATACGCTTTTTGGCATTGGTTTTAGGTAGTTTTTAGTAAGTTCAAGCTACTTTTAGGGATGTTTTCATTAGTTTTTATGTTAAATTTACATTTCTGGACTTTACTATGAGTTTGTATGTTTTTCTGTAATTTCAGGTAATTTTTGGCTGAAATTGAGGGACTTGAGCAAAACTCTGAAAAAGGCTGACAAAAGGACTGTTGATGCTATTGGAATCTGACCTCCCTGCACTCAAAATGAATTTTCTGGAGCTACAGAACTCCAAATGGCACGCTCTCAACGGCGTTGGAAATTAGACATCGAGAGATTTCCAGAAATATATAATAGTCCATACTTTATTCGGGAATTGACAACGTAAACTGGCGCTCAACACCAAGTACATGCTGCTGTCTGGAGTCAAACGCCAGAAACACGTCACGACCCGGAGTTGAACGCCAGAAACATGCTATAACTCGGCGTTCAACTCCAAAAGAAGCCTCAGCTCGTGGATAGATCAAGCTCAGCCCAAACACACACCAAGTGGGACCCGGAAGTGGATTTATGCATCAATTACTTACTCATGTAAACCCTAGTAGCTAGTCTAGTATAAATAGGATAATTTACTATTGTATTGGACATCTTTTGATCACTTTAGATCTTAGGATCATCTTTGGATGATTAGTTCTCATATCATGGGGGCTGGTCATTTGGCCATGCCTGGACTTCTCACTTATGTATTTTCAACAGTGGAGTTTCTACACACCATAGATTAAGGGTGTGGAGCTCTGCTGTACCTCAAGTTTCAATACAACTACTATTATTTTCTATTCAATTCTCTTTTATTCTTATTCCAAGATATACGTTGCACTTCAACTTGATGAATGTGATGATCCGTGACACTCATCATCATTCTCACCTATGAACG
>NC_029780.3:57495226-57497840 GCF_000817695.3 Arachis duranensis | reverse complement strand
CCCTACATACAGCTTGCCATGGAAAGGAGTAAGAAGAATTGGATGAATGTAATATGAAAGTAGAGATTCAAGAGGAGCAGAGCATCTCCATACGCCTATCTGAAATTCCCACTATTGATCTACATAAGTATTTCTATCCTATTTTATTTTCTGTTTATTATTAATTTTCGAACTTATCCATAATCAATTATTATCCGCCTGACTGAGATTCACAAGGTGGCCATAGCTTGCTTCATACCAACAATCTCTGTGGGATCGACCCTTACTCACGTAAGGTATTACTTGGATGACCCAGTACACTTGCTGGTTAAGTTGAACGGAGTTGTGACCACACATAGTTGTAAACCATGGTATTGGCATCATGTTTTTGGCGCCATTGCCAGGGAAATAAAAAATAATGAATTTTAAAAAATGCAATAACATATGAATCACAATTTCGTCCACCAAGTTTTTGGCGCCATTGCCAGGGAAAGAAAAAGCAATGAATTTTACAAAATGCAATAACATATGAATCACAATTTCGTCCACCAAGTTTTTGGCGCCGTTGCCGGGGATTGTTCTAATTACAATTACGTGCAACTACAGCGCCAAGTTCTCTTTTGATCCGGCAACAACACCAAGTTTTTGGCGCCATTGCCGGGGATTGTTTGAGTATGGACAACTAACGGTTCATCTTGTTGCTCAGATTAGGTAATTTTCTTTTCAAAATTTTTCAAAAATCTTTTTAAAAACTTTCTTTTCTCTTTCGTTTTCCAAAAATATTTTCAAAAAAATTTATAAAAATCCAAAAAAATTTAGAAAATCATAAAAATAAAAAATATTTGGTGTTTCTTGTTTGAGTCTTGAGTCAATTTTTAAGTTTGGTGTCAATTGCATGCTTTAAAATTTTTCTTTTTGCATTTTTCAAAAATTCATGTATTCATAATGTTCTTCATGATCTTCAAGTTGTTCTTGACAAGTCTTCTTGTTTGATCTTGACGTTTTCTTGTTTTGTGTTGTTTGTTGTTTTTCATATGCATTTTTCGTTTGTTAGAGTCCATGCATTAAAGATTTCTAAGTTTGGTGTCTTGCATGTATTCTTTGCATCAAAAATTTTTTCAAAATTATGTTCTTGATGTTCATCATGATCTTCAAAGTGTTCTTGGTGTTCATCTTGACCTTCATAGTGTTCTTACATGCATCATGTGTTTTGATCCAAAATTTTTAAGTTTTGGGTCATGTTTGTATTTTTCTCTCTCATAATTAAAAATTCAAAAAAATAAAAAATATATCTTTTTCTTTTTTCTCTCCAAATTTTTGAAATTTTGGGTTGACTTGGTCAAAAATTTTTAAAATTAGTTGTTTCTTACAAGTCAAGTCAAAATTTTAATTTTAAAAATCTTATCTTTTTAAATTCTTTTTCAAATTATTTTCAAAATATTTTTCTTATTTTTATATCATATTTTCAGAAATATGCTAACAATTCATGTGATTGGTTCAAAAAAATTTGAAGTTTGTTACTTTCTTGTTAAGAAAGGTTCAATCTTTAAATTCTAGAATCTTATCTTGTAGTTTCTTGTTAGTTAAGTCATTTTAAAAATTAAATCTTTTTCAAAATGCCTTTTTCTTAAAAATCTTATCTTTTTCAAAATTTTATCTTTTTCAAAATTTGATTTTAAAATATCTTTTCTATCTTCCTATCTTCTTATCTTTTTAAAATTAAAAACTTCAAATCTTTTTCAATCAACCAACTAACTTTTTGTTTGTTTCTTATCTTTTTCAAAATCAACTAACTACCTCTCCCTCCCTAATTTCGAAAACAACTCATCTCTTTTTCAAAAATTCTTTTTTGTTTTAAATTTTAATTTTAATCTTATCTTATCTTTAATTTTCAAAAATACTAACCTCTTTTTCAAAATTATTTTTGAAATTCTCCCTCTCTTTTCTTATTCTATTTAATTAATTATTTACTAACACTTCTCTTCACCTCTCTTCATCTAAATATCCGAACCCATTCTTCTTCACTCTCCTCCCCTTTCTTCTTCTACTAACATAAAGGAATCTCTATACTGTGACATAGAGGATTCCTCTTCTTTTGTTGTTTTCTTCTCTCTCATATGAGCAGGAACAAGGACAAAAACACTCTTGTCAAAGCTGATCCTGAACATGAAAGGACTCTGAAGAGGAAACTAAGAGAAGCTAAATTACAACAATCCAGTAGTAACCTTTAAGAAATTTTCGAACAAGAGAAGGAGATGGCAGCCGAACCCAATAATGATAACGCAAGGAGGATGCTTGGTGACTTTACCAAACCCACGTCCAAATTTGATGGAAGAAGTATCTCCATTCTTGCCATTGGAGCAAATAATTTTGAGCTGAAACCTCAGCTAGTTGCCTTAATGCAACAAAACTGCAAGTTTTATGGACTTCCATCTAAAGATCCTTATCAGTTTTTAACTGAGTTCTTGCAAATCTGTGAGACTGTTAAGAAAAATGGAGTAGATCCTGAAGTCTACATGCTCATGCTTTTCCCTTTTGCTGTAAGAGACAAAGTTAGAATCTGGTTGGACTCACAACCTAAAGATAGCCTGGACTCTTGGGAGAAGCTGGTCACGGCCTTCTTGGATAAATTCTT
>NC_029780.3:57491326-57495069 GCF_000817695.3 Arachis duranensis | reverse complement strand
AGAAGAAGCTTATGATCCTGAGAACCCTGCAATGACAGAGGTTAATTACATGGGTGAACCTTATGGAAACACCTATAACTCATCATGGAGAAATCACCCAAATTTCTCATGGAAGGATCAACAAAAGCCTCAACAAGGCTTTAATAATGGTGGAAGAAATAGGCTCAGTAATAACAAGCCTTTTCGATCATCTTCTCAGCAACAGACAGAGAATTTTGAACAGAGCCCCTCTAATTTAGCAAACTTAGTCTCTGATCTGTCAAAAGCCACTTTCAGTTTCATGAGTGAAACAAGATCCTCCATCAAAAATCTGGAGGCACAAGTGGGCCAGCTGAGTAAGAAAGTCATTGAAACTCCTCCCAGTATTCTCCCAAGCAATACAGAAGAGAATCCAAAAGGAGAGTTCAAGGCCATTGATGTAATCAATATGGCCGAATGCACAAGGGAGGAGGAGGACGAAAATCCCAGTGAGGAAGACCTCCTGGGACGTCTCTCAAGCAAGAGGGAGTTTCCTATTAAGGATCCAAAGGAATCTGAGGCTCGTATAAAGACCATAGAGATTTCATTAAATCTCCTTCTGCCATTCATGAGCTCTGAAGACTATTCTTCCTCTGAAGAGGATGAAGATGTGACTGGAGAGCAAGTTGCTCAATATTTAGGAGCTATCATGAAGCTGAATGCCAAGTTGTTTGGTAATGAGACTTAGGAAAGTGAACCTCCGTTGCTCATTAATGAACTAGATACCTGGATAGAGCAAATTTTACCCCAAAAGAGACAAGATCCTGGCAAGTTCTTAATACCTTGTACCATAGGCACCATGACCTTCGAAAAAGCTCTATGTGATCTGGGGTCAAGGATAAATCTTATGCCACTCTCTGTAATGGAGAAGTTGGGGATCATTGAGGTACAACCTGCCTTGTTCTCATTCCAATTGGCAAACAAGTCATTGAGACAAGCTTATGGAGTAGTAGAGGACGTGTTAGTAAAGGTTGAAGGCCTTTACATCCCTGCTGATTTCATAATCTTAGACACTAGGAAGGAAGAGGATGAATGCATCATCCTTGGAAGACCTTTCCTAGCCACAGCAGGAGCTGTGATAGATGTCAACAGAGGTGAATTAGTCCTTCAATTGAATGGGGACTACCTTGTGTTTAAGGCACATGGCCATCCCTCTATGACAAAAGAGAGTAAGCATGAAGAGCTTCTCTTAGTTCAGAGTCAAGAAGAGCCCCCACAGTCAAACTCTAAGTTTGGTGTTGGGAGGCCACAACCAAACACTAAGTTTGGTGTTAAGACCCCATATCCAAACTCTAAGTTTGGTGTTGGGACTATACAACATTGACCTGATCACCTTTGTGGCTCCATGAGAGCATAATGTCAAGCTATTGACATTAAAGAAGCGCTTGTTGGGAGGCAACCTAATTTTATTTATATAATTTTTATTTTATTTTATTTTATTGTTATTTTGTGTTTTATTAGGTACATGATCATGTGGAGTCACGAAAAAAATATAAAATTAAAAACAGAATCAAAAACAGCAGAAGAAAAATCACACCCTGGAGGAAGGACAGACTGGCATTCAATGCCAGTAAGGAGCATCTGGCTGGCGTTCAACGTCAGAACAGAGCATGAATCTAGTGCTGAACGCCAGAAACAAGCAACATTCTGGTGTTTGAACGCCAGGAATGTGCCTTGAGAAAAGCTGGCGCTGAACGCCAGTAACAAGCATGGAACTGGCGTTCAACGCAAGAAACATGCTACACATGGGCGTTGAACGCCCAAAACATGCTACACATGGGCATTGAGCGCCCAGAACGTGCATCACCTCGGTGTTTAAACACCAGAATGGTATGCAACGGCATTTTGCATGCCTATTTGGTGCAGGGATGTAATTCCTTGACACCTCAGGATCTGTGGACCCCACAGGATCACCTCAGGATCTGTGGACCCCATAGGATCACCTCAGGATCTGTGGACCCCACAGGATCCCCACCTAACATATTTCCACCTTACCTCCTAATCCTATAACACTCTTCCCCATATCACACTTCCCAACAACTTCAATCTCTCTTCCCAATTACCCCCTTCACCACTCACATCCATCCACTCTTCCCCATAAACCCCACCTACCTTCAAAATTCAAAACCACTTTCCCACACAAACCCACCCTAAATGACCAAAACTACACCCTCTCCCCTCCCTATATATACCCTTCCATTCTACTTCATTTTCACACAACACAACCCCCTCTTCTATACCTTGGCCGAAACCTACACTCCCCCTTCTCCTCCATATTTTCTTCTTCTTCTTCTTCTCTTCTTTCTTCTCTTGCTCCAGGGCGAGCAATATTTTAAGTTTGGTGTGATAAAAGCATAAGCTTTTTGTTTTTCCATTACCATCAATGGCACCTAAGGCCGGAGAATCCTCTAGAAAAGGAAAAGGGAAGACAAAAGCTTCCACCTCCGAGTCATGGGAGATGGAAAGATTCATCTCCAAAAGCCATCAAGACCACTTCTATGATCTTGTGGCAAAGAAGAAAGTGATCCCTGAGGTCCCTTTCAAGCTCAAGAAAAATGAGTATCCGGAGATCCGACATGAGATCCGAAGGAGAGGTTGGGAAGTCCTAACCAGCCCCATGCAACAAGTCGGAATCTTAATGGTTCAAGAGTTCTATGCCAATGCATGGATCACTAGGAACCATGATCAAAGTATGAACCCAAGTCCAAAGAATTATCTCACAATGGTTCGGGGGAAATACTTAGATTTTAGTCTAGAGAATGTGAGGTTGGCGTTCCACTTGCCCATGATGCAAGGAGATGTACGCCCCTATACTAGAAGGGTCAACTTTAATCAAAGGTTGGACCAAGTCCTAATGGACATATGTGTGGAAGGAGCTCAATGGAAAATAGACTCCAAAGGCAAGCCAGTTCAACTAGGAAGATTGGACCTCAAGCCTGTGGCTAGAGGATGGTTGGAGTTCATTCAACGCTCCATCATTCCCACTAGCAACCGATCTGAAGTTACTGTGGATCGGGCCATCATGATTCATAGAATCATGATTGGAGAGGAAGTAGGAGTTCATGAAGTCATCTCCAATGAAATCTACAAAATAGCCGAAAAGCCCTCCACCATGGCAAGGTTAGCTTTTCCTCACCTTATTTGCCATCTATGTTACTCAGCTGGAGTTATCATAGAAGGAGACATCTCCATTGAGGAGGATAAGCCCATTACCAAGAAGAGGATGGAGCAAGCAAGAAAGACCCTCCACGGATCTCAAGAGATGCATGAGGAAGCTCATCATCAAGAAATCCCTGAGATGCCTCAAGGGATGCACTTTCCTCCCAACAACTATTGGGAACAACTCAACACTTCCTTAGAAGATTTGAGCTACAATGTGGAACAATTAAGGGTGGAACACCATGAGCACTCCATCATTCTCCATGAAATAAGAGAAGATCAAAGAGCAATGAGGGAGGAGTAACAAAGGCAAGGAAGGGACATAGAAGAGCTTAAGGACATTGTTGGTCCTTCAAGAAGAAGATGCCACTAAGGTGGATTCATTCCTTGTTCTTATTTATTTCTGCTTTTCGATTTTTATGTTGTGTTCATTTATGTTTTGTGTCTCTACTTCATGATCATTAGTATGTAGTAACCATGTCTTAAAGCTATGAATAAAATCCATTAATCCTTCACCTCTCTTAAAATGAAAAATGTTTTAATTCAAAAGAACAAGAAGTACATGA
>NC_029780.3:57481790-57491041 GCF_000817695.3 Arachis duranensis | reverse complement strand
CTTAAGAACTCTGGACACCTCTAACTGGGGACTTTAGCAAAGTTGAGTCACAATCTGAAAAGGTTCACCCAGTTATGTGTTTGTGGCATTTTTGTATCCGGTGGTAATACTGGAAAACAAAGTGCTTAGGGCCACGGCCAAGACTCATAAAAGTAGCTGTGTTCAAGAATCAACATACTTAACTAGGAGAATCAATAACACTATCTGAAATTCTAAGTTCCTAGAGATGCCAATCATTCTAAACTTCAAAGGAAAAAGTGAGATGCCAAAACTGTTCAGAAGCAAAAAGCTACAAGTCCCGCTCATCTAATTATAATTAATATTCATTGATATTTTGGAATTTATAGTATATTCTCTTCTTTTTAACTTATTTGATTTTCAGTTGCTTGGGTACAAGCAACAATTTAAGTTTGGTGTTGTGATGAGCGGATAATTTATACGCTTTTTGGCATTGTTTTTTAGGTAGTTTTTAGTAAGTTCAAGCTACTTTTAGGGATGTTTTCATTAGTTTTTATGTTAAATTCATATTTCTAGACTTTACTATGAGTTTGTATGTTTTTCTGTAATTTCAGGTAATTTCTGGCTGAAATTGAGGGACTTGAGCAAAACTCTGAAAAAGGCTGCAAAAGGACTGCTGATGCTGTTGGAATCTGACCTCCCTGCACTCAAAATGGATTTTCTCGAGCTACAGAACTCCAAATGGCGCGATCTCAACCGCATTGGAAAGTCGACATCCAGAGCTTTCCATCAATATATAATAGTCCATATTTTATTCGGGAATTGAGGACGTAAACTGGTGCTCAACGCCAAGTACATGCTGCTGTCTGGAGTCAAACGCCAGAAACACGTCACGACCCGGAGTTGAACGCCAGAAACACGCTATAACTCGGTGTTCAACTCCAAAAGAAGCCTCAGCTTGTGGATAGATCAAGCTCAGCCCAAACACACACCAAGTGGGCCCCGGAAGTGGATTTATGCATCAATTACTTACTCATGTAAACCCTAGTAGCTAGTCTAGTATAAATAGGATAATTTACTATTGTATTGGACATCTTCTGATCACTTTAGATCTTAGGATCATCTTGGGACGATTAGTTCTCAGATCATGGGGGCTGGCCATTCGGCCATGCCTGGACCTCTCACTTATGTATTTTCAACAGTGGAGTTTCTACACACTATAGATTAAGGGTGTGGAGCTCTGCTGTACCTCAAGTTTCAATACAACTACTATTATTTTCTATTCAATTCTCTTTTATTCTTATTCCAAGATATACGTTGCACTTCAACTTGATGAATGTGATGATCCATGACACTCATCATCATTCTCACCTATGAACGCGCGTGACTGACAACAACTTAGGCCGCGCGCATATCTCTTAGATTCCCCAACAGAATCTTCGTGGTATAAGCTAGATAGATGGCGGAATTCATGGGAATCCGGAAAGTCTAACCTTGTCTGTGGTATTCCGAGTAGGATTCTGGGAATCTGGAAAGTCTAACCTTGTCTGTGGTATTTCGAGTAGGATTCCGGTATTGAATGACTGTGACGAGCTTCAAACTCCTGAAGGCTGGGCGTTAGTGACAGACGCAAAAGAATCAATGGATTCTATTCCAACCTGATTGAGAACCGACAGATGATTAGCCGTGCTGTGACAGAGCATAATACCATTTTCACTGAGAGGATGGGATGTAGCCATTGACAACGGTGATGCCCTACATATAGCTTGCCATGGAAAGGAGTAAGAAGAATTGGATGAATGTAATATGAAAGTAGAGATTCAAGAGGAGCACAGCATTTCCATACGCCTATCTGAAATTCCCACTATTGATCTACATAAGTATTTCTATCCTATTTTATTTTCTGTTTATTATTAATTTTTGAACTTATCCATAATCAATTATTATCCGCCTGACTGAGATTCACAAGGTGACCATAGCTTGCTTCATACCAACAATCTCTGTGGGATCGACCCTTACTCACGTAAGGTATTACTTGGATGACCCAGTACACTTGCTGGTTAAGTTGAACGGAGTTGTGACCACACATAGTTGTAAACCATGGTATTGGCATCATGTTTTTGGCGCTATTTCCAGGGAAAGAAAAAGCAATGAATTTTACAAAATGCAATAACATATGAATCACAATTTCATCCACCAAGTTTTTGGCGCCGTTGCCGGGGAAAGAAAAAGTAATGAATTTTACAAAATGCAATAACATATGAATTACAATTTCGTCCACCAGTCACCCGAAACAAATCATCCTCTTGAGTGACCCCACAGACTAAACAATCCCCTCTTTTACTGAATTGCTGTTGGACTTCTCTAAACTTAGAGATTGTGTACTCACGCTGAAATTGTCTTTCAATTGTAGAGCTCGATAACATGGGACAACTCCTTTAGAGTCTGCAGCATCATCCTCCAGTTCTTTTTACTTTTTGTTCCCAAGCACATTGTCATACTCATGCACGAACTGAACCAGTCCACTTTTACAATGTAGGTAACCACCGAAAAAGGCGTGCATACTCTCACTCCGTTGGGTACTTCTCATACCAGCCCAAAATTCACCTTGGAAATATATTGGAACCCACATTCGACGATCTTCATAAATGTCTACAAAACCAAAACATACATATCAAATCGGGAATCATCATCATGAATAAATAGCTACATCACAATACACCACTAAAGGCTTAGTGAACCAACTATACATCTACGTCTCAAATAAAAATATTCCGTAAAAGTATCCAAATTGATTACCAATCATCCGATGACAACGGGGGCTGAATTCTAGTAAAGTAAAGACCGAACCTTCCAAGCATACCTACCATCCAAAAATAATACAAGAGCACTATAAAGCACAAACCTGATAGCCATTTATTTTTGTGTAGGTTAAACTCATTAACGAATGCACACCAATCTTTCTCAAAAGACTCTTTAGAACAGGCATTCCAAACAGTGCCATGCATTTTATCATCTATTTCCCTGTATTTAGCATATCCTCCGAGCTTATGTGGTATCTTCTTCATTATGTTGTATTTGGGAAAACATTCTTAATTGCGCCAAATATGAATTTGCACTGGTCCGTGATGATGACCTGTGGGGGATTCCCATGCAATTTAACCAGTTTTAAAATACTCACTCAAAGCTAGGAATTTCCTCATTACCCAACAAAGCACATCCGAGTAGTGTGGACTTACCATGATGGTTGACACCAACAAAAGACGGAAGTCCATGCCTGCAATAAAGACAGCAAAAAATTACTAAATTACAATATTGTTGGAAAAATGTAAACCCTTATAATGGAGACAAAAACACAAACATACTTGTTCCTTCTGTACGTTGTAGCAAACGATACCACATCTCCAAAATATTCATACGATGTCCTGCATCTTGCATCTACCCATATCGCACTCTTAAACTTGTTATTTTCGTCCACATCAACTGCATAGAAGAAATTCGGGTTTATATCTCTCATTCGCATGAAATATCTACTCATTTACTTCACATATTCATTTACGTCAGCACAGCGCAAATCCCTTGTTATAAAGTTCCTAACATCCTTTTCTGAGTAACCCAACATTGATGACCCACCAACCTCATTTGCCAGTGCGAGATAAGTCTTGTTAGGCTGTATGTCAGCCTCATCGTTGTTCTGAATCACACACTTGGCATGCATGGTCAGTTCCTTGTACTCACTGTAATGCACAGCTTGCTCGGCAAAACACACGTGGGTGTGCTTCAATTCTAATTTGGTCACCAACCAATTATCATTATGCCTATCAAGCATCACGTACATCCTTGCTTTGCACCCAGCTGTTGTTATTCTCTTTACCCGCATTGCTGCCTTCACTCGAGACTCCCGATAACCTTCACGACTGCAGTGTATCGATTGATTAATAGGTACCTTTAATTCCTTCCTTGTCTTGTCAAAGTTTGTATTCCTAATCCTCATCACAAACCCAACTTTCTTCGCATAATTAGAATAGAACTCTTGTGCCCGCTGTAACGAATCAAATCTCAATCCTACGTACGGGATTTCCTCCATTGGAATTCCAGTGTGATCCGGGACCTGCAAATCCATACAGAAAATGCATCATTCAACACAAACCATATCAATCTAAACAATTTCCAACATGTCACTAATTTTGCGAGAAGAATAAAATATATTTCACACCTCATTATTGCTTACCGTAGCATCATCCTTTTTCTGAATAGCGTCTTCAGATTCTTTTCCCTAAAATCGATAAACGAGGACATATCACCAAACAAGATACACATCGACCATTCAACACTAATAAAAACTTTGCCAACAAATAGAAAATACCTACTAATTGACAACCCAAACTAAACTGGTATAAAAAATTACTATCAATGATCAAAGCCATAAAAAAAATTAAAAAAATTAAAAAAAAACTCAAAGTTGGAAACATCATCTCCACATGCTAAACTAAGAAATTGTAAAACACAATTCATGCAACAAAGTATATCCATGCTAACTTTTGATAATACCTACTAATGGACAAACCAAACTAAACTGGTATAAAAAATTACTATGTTTTTCCTGTAATAAACATATTAACCTACCATGAACAACACAGATTAAGCAAATTAAACTGAGAAAAAAAATAGGAGTGAATGATACTAAAATGAACAAGACACATGCAAGGATAAGTTGGTGTACTCCCAAATAAAATTTATAAATCCAAAAAATACAAATTGAATTTGCTAATATAAAGCTCATTTAACCATTCCTAAAACTGCAAATATCTAATAAAAAACATATGGATCTCAATGCATTGCTCAAAATATATTGTCATTTTCAACTGAATTTGTTGCTATGTGTATCACAAGAAAATTCACTACAAGACACATTAAGTCACTATGAAAAAGTCACATTAAGCAAATTAAGTTGAAAAAAAAAACACAGAGTATTGCTACAAATAAACAAGAAAGACTATGTGTGCTTAAAATATACACTCATTCTCAACTTAAATATATGGCTCCATGTATCACAGGAAAATTCACTAAAAGACACATTAACCTACCATGAACAACACACATTAAGCAAATTAAACTGGGAAAAAAATAGGAGTGAATGATACTAAAATGAACAAGACACATGCAATGATAAGTTGGTGTACTCCCAAATAAAAATTATAGAGCAAAAAAATACAAATTCAATTTGCTAATATAAAGCTCATTTAACCATTCCTAAAACCGCAAATATCTAATAAAAAACACATGTATCTCAATGCATTGCTCAAAATATATTGTCATTCTCAACTGATGTTACTAAAATCAGGACGGAGATATTACCTGGTGTAGTTCACGGCACAACGGTTTCACGACACCACCATGGACGTACGTCGCATCTATCTTCCACGAGGCTGTTGGTGTATCTAATTGGAATCGGGGGGAGAGACGGTCACTGGCGGACTGGCCACGGCGGCGTCCCGGTGACTGAAAATTTTGGCCAATTGTACGAGAGAGATGTTTGGCTATGGTTTCTTAGAAAAGTGGTTGTGTGAAAGGGTTGGGATATTGGGTTTCTCTAGTTTGATGTTAACCTGATCCACGTTTACCATTTCCTTACTTTTTCAAAATGTTTTTCATGGACCCCACATTAAACCTAATTTAGCCATATAAATTAATTTTAATTTTTTTTAATTTGTGTTGGTAATACTTGCCAGACTCTCTCTTGGTAACGTATACTTTTCCATATGAATAACAAGACTAATAAGAAGCATCGTTTAGTCAAGCACATCACATGTGAATGCGAGTAATGTGATTAATGAAGCAAGCAGTAATTTTGATGAAGAAAATGTAGAGAGTACGGCGTGGAAAGCCACAAGAGACAGAAGGCAAAATTTGATATCCGCAAGTAGGAAGCTACGTGGAAGCTGAGGGTAAATGGGTACCATTTTACATCTACATTTTCTTTACTCATTAAAATAAATAATTAAATAAATACAAATATAGTACATAAAAAACGTGTGGTTCTTGATGCTAGGACATCTTAGGCTAGTTTTACTAGCCTTTTTCTTTGTTTTTGATAAGTTTTATGTATTTTCTTGAATCATAAGTAAGTCATTTGGGTAGAAATTCATGCATAACTAGATTCATTCAATTAGGATTAATATGGTGCAATTTTATGAGAATTATGCTATAATTACTTATGTGTCAAGAATGATAAGAATTCTCATGACTTTAGCAAGGCTTTGATGCATGTATTGGTTGATGATAAGTGAAGGAAAGCATGAAGGAAGGTTAAAGACTGAGCATATAAAGATGGAGAAGAAGCAACGTTGGTGGCCATGTTGGACCACCAACGTTGACTTAAACTTGGAAGAGAAAAAGAGCACTCCTTTTTAAACAATGTTGAAGCTCACGTTTGAGGTAGCCTTGGACATCCAACGTTACCCCCAACATGGTGATGAAAAATTCAGTTCTGGAGCTAAGTAAATTTTGAGTGATGCGTACACATCGCGCGTGAAGAAAAGCAAAATTTGTTATCCGCGCGCAAGCGTGTGTCACGCGCACGCGTGGAATGGCAAAAACGACCATCCATGCGTACGCGTGGATCACGCGTATGCATCAAAAATAGAACGTTGGAGGTCCAACATTAACTCAAACGTAGCCTCCAACGTTCGCAATGCTCAGCCCAAAATTGAGATTTGAAAAATATGCATCGACGCGTACGCGTCAGTGACGCGTACACGTGGATGGGAATAACACCAATGCACGTGAAAGCATGAAGCACGCATACGTGTGAAAACGCCAACGTTGGAGGGAATTTTTGGGGTCCAACACTGAGGCCAACGTCTTTAAAGCTGAAAAATGATTTTTTTATCCACGCGCACGCGTGGAGCACGCGCACGCGTGGATAAGTTTTTCTGCCCATTTTGCACGGACGCGCAAGGCATGCGGACGCGTGGGTTAATTAACGTTGGCCTTCTAACGTTGAGTCAAACACCAATGATAGCAAGCCTTTCTGGCTTTTGCTGATCTGATTCAACGTGGCGTTTGAGTCAACATTGACCTTCAAAAGTTGACACAAACTTGAAGCATCAATATTCAAATTTTACACATATTTCTTCTCAAGACCCAGAGCAATCAATTAGAGCCATCTTCAACCCAATTTCATCAAGGCCAAAAGCCTAATTCAAGGCTTGAAGATCAATGGAAGAGAGTGTATAAATAGTTTAGAATTTAAGTTAGGAAGAACTTTTTTTTACTTTTAGTTTTTTTTTTTTGGCTTATTGTTGATTTCTTACTTTTAGCTCATTCCTAGTTTTCTTTGAGAATTTTCACTTATCTTTGAATTTGGGATTTTGGGAATTAGATCTAGTTTTCTACTTTTGTTGTTCTTGCTTCTGCAACTTCTACTTTCTATTCTGAATTTTAGATTGAGATTGAAGAAATTCTGTTTCAATACTCGATCTGAAATTCATCTTTATTTTTCTTCTGCAAAATTCTGAGAATTAAGGAATTAAATTTGAGTTTCCTTTACTGCTTTCATTTACATTTCTTTTGCAATTTATTTACTCTTTGATCAAGGAAGGAATTGAGATCTAGATCTACCTGCTAGTCTCATTGATCTCCTGAGATCTTCAATTTCTCTTTTAGATTTCACAATTGAGCTAAGTTTACTTCCTGTTTTTTTCTTCAAGCAATCTTACCCATCTGTTTAGATTTTCTGCAACTCATCTCATCTTCTACTTCTTTGATTAATTGCTCTTTACATTTTCGTGTTGAATTCTAAATCCTAACTCCCAAATCTCTTTACTATTCAAGTAATTTACATTTCCCAGCAATTTAACTTCAGTAATTTAGATTTCTTGCACTTTAAGTTTCAGCCATTTACATTTCTTGCAATTTAAGTTTCAGCTCAATTTATATTTCCTACACTTTAGATTCTGTCAATTTCCCCTCTCCCTTTTATTTTTATGCAATTTAGCTTCTGTTGGTTACGATTCACTCAAACAATCAACTATTTGCTTAACTAAACTAACCACTTAACTAAAATTGCTCAATCCTTCAATCCCCGTGGGATTGACCTCACTCATGTGAGTAATTACTACTTGATGCGACCCGGTACACTTGCCGGTGAGTTTGTGCAGAATCTAATTTCCGCTCATCAGTTCCTCTTGATTGTGCAATCCATTCATCAGCATTCCAACTTATCATTTGAATACAATTTCTTAATCTTAGCCAATAATGGATTGCATGATGCATCTTCCTTTTTCATTCTCCTTATTTTGGTGGTTATATTAATTTGATAGTTGTTGTGATTATACTAAATTTTTAAATATATTATTGATATTCTGACCCAAAAAATATAAAGATAGGTTCAATCAAATTAAAAGGTACAATTAAAAAAAATGGTCTCTTTTACTTACTCGATTTCATAGAGGTCGAGCACAATAAAATGGTTCAATCTTACTTAATTGAATAACTAATTACTTCCTGAAATATTTCTTACTATCTCTACTTTATTTAAAAAATAGATCTCAACAAACATCTAAGATACAAGGAACAATTATCCACCCACAAATGTAGAACTATTTTAAAAAGGTGGTTATATCTCCATTATAAATACACTGGCATACTCAAATATATTCAGAACCCAATCTACTATAATCTGCTTAAAGCCATTGATAACTTAGACATTATAGTCTCTTGCAGGTAGCAACCCCCCACCTCCTCATGCGAAACTTGGATAGCAGCATGATGAGCGGATATTTTATACGCTTTTTGGGAGTAATTTCATGTAGATTTTAGCATGTTTCAGTTAGTTTTTAGTAGAATCATATTAGTTTTTAGGCAAAAATCATATTTCTGGACTTTACTATGAGTGTGTGTATTTTTCTGTGATTTCAGGTATTTTCTGGCTGAAATTGAGGGAGTTGAGCAAAAATCTGACTTAGGCTGAAAAAGGACTGCTGATGCTGTTGGATCCTGACCTCCCTGCACTCGGAATGGATTTTCTGGAGTTACAGAAGTCCAATTGGCGCGCTCTCAACGGCGTTGGAAAGTAGACATCCAGGGCTTTTCCGCAATATATAATAGTCCATACTTTGCGCGAAGATAGATGACGTAACTTGGCGTTGAACGCCAAGTTCATGCTGCTGTCTGGAGTTAAACGCCAGAAAAACGTCATGATCCGGAGTTGAACGCCCAAAACACGTCATAACCTGGAGTTTAACACCAAGAAAGGCCTCTACTCGTGGATAGCTTTAGTCTCAGCCCCA
>NC_029780.3:57480257-57481040 GCF_000817695.3 Arachis duranensis | reverse complement strand
TGTGCACCAAGTTTTTGGCGCCGTTGCCGGGGATTATTGAGTTTGAACAATTGAAGGCATATTTTATTTCTTAGATTAGGAATAATTTATTTTTGTTGTTATAGAGTCATCAAATTTTGATAGGATAATTTCTTTTCAAAAATTTCTTTTCAAAAATATTGTTTTTCTTAATTAACTGTTAATTTTTCGTGAGTTTAGTGTCTTATTCTATGTTTGGTGTTAATTGCATATTTTATATCTTCTTTAAAATTCTCGTGTTAGTGTTCTTGGTTCTTCCTTGATATTTAAGTTGTTCTTGATAATTGGTTATACCCTTTGGAACCTTTTTCAAAAATAATTTTTCTTAGATTGAATCTTGTGCCAAACTTTAAGTTTGGTGTTTTCTTGTTAATCTTTTTTATAGTTTTCGAAAATTTATTTTGATTTTCTAAAAATTTTAAGTTTGGTGTTCTTTCTTTTGTTCTTGGTGTTCTTGTGAATCTTCAAAGTGTTCTTGAGTTTTTCTTGTGTCTTGATCTTAAAATTTTTAAGTTTGGTGTTCCTTGGTGTTTTCCCTCCAAAAATTTTCGAAAATAAGGAGCATTAGATCTAAAAATTTTAAGTCTTGTGCCTTTTGTGTGTTTTTCTCTTTCATCATAAAATTCAAAAAAAATATCTTTTCTAACCAATTTTAAAACTACTTTTTCGAAATTTTTTTTATATATAAATTTCAAATTTTAATTTCAAATTTTTTGAAAAAAATTTAAAAAAAAAAATAATATTTTTAACTTCTTTTTATATATT
>NC_029780.3:57456943-57460851 GCF_000817695.3 Arachis duranensis | reverse complement strand
TGACACTTATCACCTTCCTCAATCCATGAACGTGTGTCTGACAATCACCTCCGTTCTACATCAGATTGAATGAATATCTCTTAGATTCCTTAATCACATAATCTTCGTGGTATAAGCCGGATTGATGGCGGCATTCATGAGAATCCGGAAAGTCTAAACCTTGTCTGTGGTATTCCGAGTAGGATTCTGGGATTGAATGACTGTGACGTGCTTCAAACTCCTGAAGGCTGGGCGTTAGTGACAGACGCAAAAGAATCAATGGATTCTACTCCAACCTGATTGAGAACCGACAGATGATTAGCCGTGCTGTGACAGAGCATAGGAACGTTTTCACTGAGAGGATGGGAAGTAGCCACTGACAACGGTGACACCCTACATAGAGCTTGCCATGGAAGGAGCCTTGCGTGTGTTGAAGGATTTCAAGGAAGAGTTGAAGTCAGAGGACAAAGCATCTCCAAAACTCCAACATATTTCCCATTACTGCACAACAAGTAACGATTTGATTCTCTTTTATTCTTCTTACAATTTTAAATACTTTGACTTCTTACAATTAAATCCAAATAACCTTATTGGCCTCCTGACTAAGATTAATAAAATAAACATTGATTGCTTCAAACCAATAATCTCTGTGGGATCGACCCTTACTCACGTAAGGTATTACTTGGACGACCCAGTGCACTTGCTGGTTAATTGTGCGAAGCTGTGTTAAATAGTCCATTAATATTGGCCACACAATTTCGTGCACCACAGCACCTCGACACTAGAACAAGTCCGACGGTGCCTCTGAAGGAGTCTGGACCTGTCGTTCAGGTCGAAATGATTGTTTCAGGTAATCCTCGGAACATATATACACACACATACACATAGAGGTAGGGTAGGGTAGGGTAGGGTTTGGAGCCAACCCTAATCCTAATCGCAGATTGAGATTTTTATATAAACTCAACTCTACCCTATTCGCGAGTTGAGAATATTCCAACTCTAGCCCTACCAGTTCTTAACCCACAGATATCCAATCCTACTTGCAGGTTACAAAAAAGATGTAACATTATTATATAACTTAATGATAATTTAAAGTAAAATTGACTTTTATGTAAAAAAAAGGGTATTAAATTAACAATTAATGATGTTCTTTTCGCGGCTAAGGAATTTTCGCATTTAGTGAGAGGTCTTTGATTTAACATCCACTTGAAACATATTTTTATATAAGTATATATATAGAGTGCGGGTTGGTCAAATAGAATTGAGCCTTAATCCACACCCTACCTGACCCGTACAAGAACCTTATCCACATCTTATCTTACTTGCTGTGGATCGGGTTAACAGCCCTACCCGACTGGATATAATCGGGTTGGATACTCGTGAGTAGAGTATATGTTGTCAACCCTAATAAAGAGAGAAAAGGGCTACTATGACATTACAAAAATTTTATAATTAAAAAGTGTGAAGTTTGTACCATTTCTAACTAAAGACAATCATTAAAATATATAAATAAATTAAAAAATTATTTAATTATATTTATGTAAACATGTTCATAATTTTTTTAAAAAAATATTGTTTTAGTTTTCAATATTTAGATTAAATATTATTTTTCGCTACTAACATTTAAAACATCATATATTCGTTTCAAAATTAAGGATTTCAAATAAATTCTCAATGATGATGTCCTTCCATTAAATCCAAAAAAAAAAAATTACTAATACCTTTAGTAACATTTATATTGATAAAGTACTCCACATATTTATTGCATCATACATATTGTCATCATTTTGGTTTCATTGTTAACCTATTCTTCGTCAAGTAAACTCTGATAGTATTAGTTTTTTTTTCCTTTACATCCAAAATCATAACATTGAAATATTCACACGTATTTCTCTAAAACTGAAACATTAACAAAACTTTTATTGTATGCGCACTATTTCATTCATATTTAATAGTGGAACAATGCTGAAGTCAATTGAAATTTTTTTATAACAAAAATGTTTTAAATATAATAAACGAAATTAAACTTAACCCAAAACGTAAAAGGATAAAATAGTATTTTATTCTATTTTTTTTTTTAAAAATTCACTTAGTTTAACAATATTAGTGAGTAAGGAATTAATCCACAGTTTAGGATTCTTAAACTAATTTCAACAAATTATCTTAGAAAGAGAAAATTAACATTTTTAAATAATTCATCAAAATCCTAAAATATATTGTGTTAGTTTTTATACATGTGACAAGTAACACAATGTCATTTTGTTGCATGCAAGGTGTTCACATCTCAGGGTGTAAATTATTCATAGTTTGCAGAATTATCTAACCTGTTTATCCCGCCAAAAAGAATAAGTTGGAAGTTAAAATTTGAGCTTACCAAACAAGAATATCCACCTAAATTATATTGTGTGATCCGTGGACATTGGTGGGCGGGACAACGAGTTTCCACCACTTTATTTTTTTAAAAAGTTATTGTAACAAGCTAAATTGAACTTGTTATTAAGAACAGAGTAAATACTCATTTCTGATTATGAAAGATGTAGATGCTGATAAAACTGATCATGAAAATTGAAACTAAAGTTATATCCATACAAGATAAGTTTTATTCGACAAAAATAACCAATAGTTAAAGTTTTATTGATAATTTTGTAAATATCCCTCTACTTTCCTCTTTCTTCCTTATCTTCCTTTTATAGCCACCACCACTTCCGTTGCATCCGCCTACACCCTCAAATTCTCTCACGCCGATTTAATAAATCCTAATTTCCCTTTTTTTTTGCAACAAGAATCTATACTCTTTGGTTCGTTTGTTTTTTTTTCCTCTGATAAGCATTAACGTGTTTGGGAGCGCGGATCTGATTTAGTTTGTGGTGAATGAAGAAGAGCTTATTGCAGTGACCATCGACACCGGCCTTAAGACCTACGCCCGCGAAGGGAGGCTCCCTATTCTCGCATCAACACTGCCGGATTCGCCCTCTAATGCCACCATGTTGGATCTGATGCTTCTTCCAATTTCTGAAACCCTAACTATCTCAGAGGAAAAATAGAACCAGTAATCGCTTCAGTATAATTTAGTGAGAGAGAAACCGAATCAAATCAAATTGAAGAGAGAGAGAGAGAGAGAGAGAGAGAGAGAGAGAGAGAGAGAGAGAGGAGATACCAATGCAATACCAAATTGGAGGTTGATCGGCAACGAATCAACAACGTCCTCGACAAGCAGCTGGAGCAATCATTGCCATCAACGTCAAGGTCGAGGCCAATCAATGGCAACGACCAAACCATCCTTTCTCTTATGAAGCAAGTCCTCCTCTGCATGAGATCACGCCCTTAGGGACGCTTGCTCCACCGCCTCTGCCACTATCTCTAAGAACTCTGATGCTTTCGATGAGGAATTTGAGACTGATAGCGAGGAGTTTGATATTGGTAGTTTTGATGGAGGTGACACGTCATGGATCTCGTGGTTCTGCAATTTGAGAGTGAACGAGTTCTTGTGCGAGTTGGATGATGATTGCATCCAAGATTACTTCAATCTTTGTGGATTGAGTAGTCAAGTATCTTACTAAGATTACACTCTTGATTTGATTTTGCAGTGGAGGTGATGGTGGTGGTTATGGAAGGAAGATAAAGAAGAAAGAAGAAAAGAAAAGAGTATTTACAGAATTATCAATAAAAAATTAACAATTGATTATTTTTGTTGAACAAACTTATCATACGCGAGTATAATTTTAGTTTCAAAATTTCATAATTAGTTTTCTCAGAATCCAAATCTTTCATGGTTAAAAATGTCTATTTACTCTTTAGGATATTGAATTTTAAGTTATTGATATGAAATTCAATACGTTATTGTTATTTTTCAATATTCATCCATGTTTTGTTTAGGTCCATATTAAACTTTCATTTTAAGTTCTCAAAAAAAAAAAAACTTGCTTACA
>NC_029780.3:57444761-57456935 GCF_000817695.3 Arachis duranensis | reverse complement strand
CAAATTTTTTCAATTCATAAAATTTCAATTTACTTTTTTTTTGGAAAAAAAAAAAACTGTTTCAAGTGATCTACTACGCCAGCCTACCAAAAAATGTAGTGTCTTTTAGAATCACACATTTAAGTAGGATATGGACAATCCACCACGTTTAAAGGACAAACTTTAATGGGGACGGAATAGAAATGCTTGTTTGTCAGCCACATCCATATCAACATCAAACTAATGTGATCAAAATGACATAGAAAAAAGACACCCAAATAGATTCACATTTATCAACTTTAGAGATTAAATTAAAAAAATTTTGTTTATTTTTCTTTTAATCTTGTAGACTAAATTAACTCGGGTCTATAATTTTGTAAACTAAATTAATAAATATTTATTTTTTGAAATATGAATATTCAATTATGAATTTTATATTATAAGAACGTACCTAAAAAATTTAATATCGGGCTACTTTGGGCCGTGGTGGTGGCGCAAGCCCAAACAACCAGGTGGTGGCCCAAGCCCAAACAACCAGGTGGTGGTTGCGTGATAAACTACCATTTTATGGTATATTTTGTTTTGAATTGAGTGGATTTTGTCACTTATTCTCACACTTATCCATATAAATTGCATGTTTTTAAGTTTTCTTCAAAATTTCGTGCTATGATTGAAAACATGCTTCTTTGGCCTTAAAATTGCTAATTTTTAATCCTCTTTTATTGCTATCAATGCCGTGATATGTGCGTTAAGTGATTCCAGTTTTCTAGGGCAGGAATGGCTGGCTTAGATAATGGAAAGGAAGCATGCAAAAGTGGAAGGAACACAAGAAATTGAAGTTTTGAGAAGCTGGCCTTGACACGCACACATGGATGACGCTTACGGTGACCGGTGCAGCAGGCAAGCGACGCGTGCGCGTGGCTAGGAATCCGTTTAGCGATGCATACACAGGGCTAACACGTACACGTGACGAGCGTCACTTGCCTCAGTTATGAGAAAATGTTAGGGGCAATTTCTACGCTGTTTTTGGCCCAGTTTCATGCCCGAAAATGAATATTAAAGGCTACAAAGTGGGATGAATTAGGGGATTCATTCACTTTTCATTCACACACTTTAGGTTTTAGATGTAGAATTCTAGAGAGAGAGGCTCTCTCCTCTCTCTAGGTTTAAGGTTTCTTCTTCTAATTTCTCCTTAGGTTTAGGTTTCAGTCTTATTCTAATTTAGTTTTCTCTTACTTTTAATTGTTCTAGCACTTTAGTTATCTACTTCCCTTATTGATTCCTTTATTTTGCTAATTTAGTTTATGAGTTCATATTTTACTCTCAATTTTCATTAATGCCATTTATGTTTCATGTTTCTTGTTGTTCAATTGCTTTATTATTGTTATTTCTTTGCTTTGGTTAGTCTTAAAATTTCCTATGTCTTGTCAATTTTCTATGTTTTTATTTTATGCCTTCCAAGTGTTTGATAAAATGCTTGGGTGGATTTTAATTTAGATTTTTATGTTATTGACTTGATTAATTAGAGACTCTTGAGTTATCAAAATTCTTTTGTTGATTCTTTTGATAACTCAAGAGTCTCTAATTAATCAATTCAAGCCAAGAACATAAAAATCTAAATTAAAATCCACCCAAGCATTTTCTCAAACACTTGGAAGGCATAAAATAGAAACATAGAAAATTGACAAGACATAGGAAATTCTAAGACTAACCAAAGCAAAGAAATAACAATAATAAAGCAATTGAACAATAAAAAACATGAAACATAAATTGTATTAATGAAAATTGAGAGTAACACATGAACTCATAAACTAAATTAGCAAAATAAAGGAATCAATAAGGAGAGTAGATAATTAAAGTGCTTGAACAAATAAAAGTAAGAGAAAACTAAATTAGAATAAGATTGAAACCTAAACCTATGGAGAAATTAGAAAAAGAAACCCTAAACCTAGAGAGAGGAGAGAGCCTCTCTCTCTAGAATTCTACATCTAAAACCTAAAGTGTGTGAATGAAAAGTGAAGGAATCCCCTGATTCGTCCTACTCCGCAGCATCTAATCTTCATTTTCAGGCTTAAAACTGGGCCAAAAATAGCCCAGAAATTGCCTCCAATAATTTCTCGTAATTGAGGCACGTCAAGCTCGTCACGCGTAATTATCAGCCCTGCGTATGCGTCGCTTGCCTGATGCATCGGTCACGCGTACGCGTCATCCATGCGTGCGCGTGATGTGTGAAAACTTGTCTCTCAACAAATTTCTCTTCGGCAAGTATACCGAATTGTCGTCAAGTAAAACTCACAGTAGAGTGAGGTCGAATCTCACAGGGATTGATTGGTCAAGCAATTTTAGTTAGAAGAAAGTGCTAGTTGAGCTGAGCAGAAATTGGATTTGGAATTTGCAGAAAATTAAATGACTGGAAAGTAAATAGCAGGAATTAAAGTGCAGAATCTTAAATGGGGAGTTGGGGTAATAAGCATGAAATTAAATGGCAGAAAGTAAAGAGAATGGGTAAGATAAGATATGGGGAAATCATTGGGTTCAGGAGATGTTGCATTCTCCGGATCAAGTTCATTCTCATCTCTTCCTCAATCAATGCATTCATTGATCTCCTTGGCAATCTTAAGTGATTGGATCCCAATTCCTTGGCAATCCAATCTATCTAAGCTTGAACAATTGCCAAATTCCTTGATTTAATTGCTCATGGGGAGAGATGAAGTGTGGTCACTGATTATACCACATGTATTCCCAAATCAAAGTGTTGGTAGGATTACATGTCACAATATCCATCCAAACCCCAATTCGGTCCAACATGAGAAAGTATTTCTAGCATGATCTTCTCATCCCTTTTCCAAGGCTCAAAGGAGATCCAATTATGGAGAGTTTCTTTTCCAAGACAACTAACCAATTGAGTTAAGATTGAAAGCTTTCTAGTAAGATCAAGAGAAAAGAAAGAAGAAGAAGAATGAAAACTATAATTAATCCATCAAATTACAACAGAGCTCCCTAACCCAATGAAAGTGGTTTAGTTGTTCATAGCTCTAGAAATGAAAAATAGCAGAAAAGAAGAATCCATGCTAAAGTGCAGAAAAAGTAAATCTATAGAGAGTAGTGCCCAGAAGTGCCAAGCTTCTCTCTAGTTCAAAACTACTCCTATATATACTACTCCTCATGATCTTCTAGGGAGTTCTTCAAGTCTTGGATGTGGGCTCTGGACCTTGAGTTGAAGCAATTCTCATCTTTAGTGGGCCCAGCTTGCAGAGAAATATGAGTTACGCTTGGGCATTTAGTGAGATTAACGTTGAGTCACATTTTTGGGTGCGAGAACGTTAGTGGCATTCAATTTTTCCACTAACGTTCCACCCTTATATACCCACGTTAACTCCAACGTTAGTAGTCTTAACGTGACTACTAACGTCTCCTATTCAATCCTTGGCCAATGTTAATGGGACTCACTTTTCCCATTAACGTTGGCTTGTGCCCCTTTTCGCAAACGTTAATGGGACTCACTTTTCCCATTAACGTTGGTTTGCCTCTTGTCCCTACGTTAAGTCTCACGTTAGCTTAGCTAACGTGGCTCTTAACGTGGGTGTTCTTCACCTTCGAGAGCGTTAGTGACACTCACCTTTGTCACTAACACTCCAATTGCCTAAAGTTCCTACGTTAGGACTCACGTTAACTAAGTTAATGTGGCTCTTAACGTAGTAAATGAAGCAATCTCCCAACGTTAGTGACAAAAGTGAGTGTCACTAACGTTGGTTCTTTGAATTCAACTCCACGTTAACTTTCACGTTAACAATCTTAACGTGAGAATTAACGTAGGCAATGCTAATGATCTAACGTTTGTGACAAAAGTGAGTGTCACTAACGTTGGCGTTGTTGCTCCTCTTCCACGTTAGAGTTCACGTTAACTAAGTTAACGTGACTCTTAACGTGGGGCATTGCCTAGTTTTCCAACGTTAGTGGTGTTCACTTTTCTCGTTAACGTGGAGTTCCCCTTTTTCTTCTACGTTAACTACCACGTTAACTTAGTTAACGTGGCAATTAACGTGAGCTATGGATGGCTTCGCAGGCGTTATTGGTGATCACTTTTCTCATTAACGTTGCAAGCTCCTTGCCATTCCACGTTAGTGTTTTCGTTAACTAAGTTAACGTGAATGCTAACGTGGTTCTTCCATGCTTCATTTGTCCTGAAATCAAGCAATTAAAGTGCATCAAAGCTCTAGCCAAAGTCATGAGATTATGCATCATCAAGTTATCATGCAATTCTAGCAAAAATCTCATGAAATCATGCAAAATTCACAATAGTTGCTTGAATCAATGTGTAAGTGTAGTTTCACCCAAAACTTGCCTTATTCACTAAGAAAATGCATGAAACTACCCTAAAACAGTAAAGAAAAGGTCAGTGAAACTGGCCTAGATGCCCTAGCATCAGCGCGTCAAGGCCAGCTTTTTAAAACTTCAATTTCTTGTGTTTCTTCTACGTTTGCATGCTTCCTTTCCATCCTCTAAGCTATTCCTGCCCTAGAAAACCCGAAATCACTTAATGCACATATCACGGCATCGATGGTAATAAAAGAGGATTAAAAATTAGCAATTTTAAGGCCAAAGAAGCATGTTTTCAATCATAGCACGAAATTAGGATGGAAATTTAAAAAATATGCAATTTATATGGATACATGTGAGAATAAGTGACAAAATCCACTCAATTCAAATAAAAATATATCATAAAATAGTTGCTTATTATTGCTCCAATGAGGGGACCAGAGATCGGGTCCGGAACTATTGCCCCTAGAGCAAGAGCCTGTGCTTGCTCAGTCTCATCGTTGGAGGATTTGTTTTGTCATGTGGTTGTGTCCTTTAAGCTTGGCATGGGGAGTGGGCTAAGGTGGTGCCTCCTTTAATTTTTAGGTATGGTTTCTTGGGGAACTAAGGGTGCTAGGGCTCTGGTCGTCTTGGCTGGTGGTTTTCTTAATGGTTACTGTTGTGTGACCTCTGATGTGTGGGGCACGCTTTCCCAGGTCACAAAGGAGTGGCAATATGAGGTTTTGCTTCTTGCGGTGGATGAGAGGGTCTGCTATATAGACCCTGACTCACATTAGGTCGCTAATTGGTTGTGGGTTTTTGTGTCTATGTTCACGCGGCTGGGGGTGCGACTCCCCTTTTCTCCATTTTCCTAGGACCTGCTAAATTGGTGTTCAATGGCGCCATCCCAGCTGCAACCAAATAATTGGGCGGCTGTCTGAGCTTTCAAATTAGTTTGAGATTATTCGGAACTTCTGGCTCATGTGGAGGTCTTTCTATACTTCTTTACATGCACCCTTCCGACCAAGGAAGGGAAGAATACAAAAGTTTGTGTGTCTTTTCGTGCCAAGCCAAATCGGCGGATATTCGGCTGTTTGAAGATTCCTTTCATGATTTTAAGGAGGAATACTTCAAGTCTGACCTGCTCAGGGGTACCACCCATTCTGGCCGACTCTCGAGGGGGAGCGCTATTTTTTCACGTACTGAAATTTTGGGTTCAGTGTGTCGTACTTGATGCAGGCTTCGTATGAAAGTTTGTCCCATGAGAACAAGGATATTGTTGATGTTCTGTTGGCAATTTTTAGGTGGCATACTGGACTTTTGTTGGTGGGTTTCTTGGAGTCTTTTTGTTTTATCTTTGCTGCCAATTTTGTGACTTAATAGAATTTTCTTCTTCTTTTCAGTTGATATGACTGGAGGTTTGACTACAGTTGTAAGGTTGAAGGCTGCCATGATCTGGGATACCGGAAGTGAGGGTGGTGAGGCCTTTCCATCGACACCTCAGTACCAACCTCAGCTGGATTCCTAGACTGATTCACAAGAGATGGTTTTTACTTGGGTAGCTGGCGTTGAGGTTGACA
The DNA here is from genome assembly GCF_000817695.3 of Arachis duranensis. Lineage (NCBI taxonomy): Eukaryota > Viridiplantae > Streptophyta > Magnoliopsida > Fabales > Fabaceae > Arachis > Arachis duranensis. The sequence continues at coordinate 57,451,077 of NC_029780.3, read as the reverse complement.
AGGAGGCCGTGGTGGTCCAGGCTCCCGAGGTTAGCAATAAAAAGAAAAGGGTGATGAAAGGGACCAGTGGGGAGAATGTGGAAGAGGAAGGTCCGGTTCCATCCGTGATGGACCAGAGTTTTGATGCTCCAGGTTTCATTGACCATCATCTCTTGTCGGGTACGGAGGAGTATTTCCAAGATTGTGATGTCAATGGTTAGACGAAGTATGTGTACATGCTCTTCTCTGTTCAACCGTCATTGTCTAGAAGGAGGAGCCAATGCTGACTCAGGTGGGGCTCTAGTCTCAGGCAGAAGTCGAAAAGTTGAAGAAGCTGCCCGCTGATGACTTACATCATCTACCCTTTTTCTTGCATAAAAACGACCATAAAAGAGGCATAATCTCATTTGATCATTGCAATTCATGCCTTAATTGATGAATATCATAGTACATTGCTGTGAAATGAGTTTGTGTTGAATTTTAAGCAAAAAAGACATCAAAAATGCAAAGGAAACAACTAAACAAGTGGGCGTGTGAAACAGGCGTGCCACTTGGAACAAACCCCACAAAAATGTATTGGCGTGGCACTCCAGAAGCTGGGCATGGCACGCTAGTACAACATTCCAGAGAGCAACAATAAAGACCATCGAAGGGGCATGGCACGCCAATTAATTACCTAGAAGTGTCATCACAGGGCGTGCCACTTTGTATCGAAGGCGTGGCACGCCAGTTCCAGAATTCACTTGGGCATGCCACTTAAAGATCAAGGCATGGCACACCAAGCCTAAGAGACCCACAATTGAATGGGCGTGCCACTTGAGCAATATGGCGTGGCACGCTGGTACAAGAATCTAGAGAAGGGGTTGAAGGCTAATGAAGTCTGGGCGTGCCATGTGAGCAACTAGGCATGGCACGCCAATGAACAAGAAGGCAAAGCAAAAAGCTGGATGTGCCACTTGGTGTCGAAGGCGTGGCACGCCAGATCAAGAACTCTCACTAAGGCATGCCACTTAAATGATTAGGCGTGGCACGCCAGCACTGAAGGAGGCCAAACAAAGCTGGGCGTGCCACTTGGTATCGAAGGCGTGGCACACCAGCTCAATTGTCCCACTTTGGCGTGCAACTTGAACGTCCAGGCGTGGCACGCTAACCTTTGGAACCAAGGTACGTGTAGGACGTGGCACGTTGGTACTGTTTTTCAGAGGAGGAGATAAAGGGCCAAATGAACTGGGCGTGCTGCTTGGATGACGAGGTGTGGCACGCCAGCAAGAGGATGAAGCATTTAAAGGGGCGTGGCACGCCAGAACCTGGGCGTGCCATGCTGGTACAAGTTTCCAAAAGCATGAAGATGTGGAAAATGGCCTGGGCGTGCCACTTGGTATTGAAGGCGTGGCACGCCAAGCTACTTGAGGACTTTAAAATGGCCTGGGCATGCCACCTTGGCTCGAAGGCGTGGCACGCCATGATACCTGGGTCAATTAAAATGCCTTGGGCGTGCCACTTTTGCTCGAAGGCGTGGCATGCTAGGGATGTGATAGAGGAAGGTGTTTCACTTGGAGGGTGAAGCGTGGCACACCAAGCTTGAAACGAAGAGAGCGTGACATGCCAGGGGAACGCCAGTCACACGCCAGCTGGAAGATCACGTTTGTTGAGTTTTTTTCCCTCCAAATTGTAATTTTCTTTTCAATTTTGTAATTTCCTTTATTTCTAGATCTAGGAGTTGTATAAACACCCTTGGAAGTATTGGAAACACATACAGAGACGCAGATCACTATCTCAAGGGGATTGTAGAGTTTTAGTTTGGAATTCATTTTTTTACTTTTTACACTTCATCTCTTCCATCTTTTGTACTTTCTTTCTGAGCTATGAGTAGCTAAATTCCCTCTCACTGAGAGAGGGAGCTCTATTGTACTTGATGGATTAATGATAGTGAATGTCTTCTTCTCTTCATCTCTCTTTGATTTACTTGCAGGATTTTTGTTCTTCATGCTTAGCATTCAATTATCTTGGAAAAGAGATTGAATGCAATTGGGTTTTATGGGAACCTTGGAAGAGGAAACATAAAACCATGCTTGAAAATCTTTCTCACACTTGAGTAGAATCTGGATTTTGGTGTTTGGATATGGTGACATATAATCCTCCCTCTACTTGGACCTACAGGGATGTGTGGTATAATCAGGGACCAAGCATATCTCTCTTCATGAGCAATTAGACCAAGGAATTGGCTATTGATCAAGATCTGAGAGATTGAGTCACCAAGGGATTGGGGCTCAATCAATCATGATTGCCAAGAGGTTAATGAGTTGCATGATTGAAGAGGATGTAAGCTTGATTTAATCCAAAGAGACAATATCTCCTGATTTCAATGAATTCCCTAATTCTTATCTCTCCCATTCTTTTATAGCTTTCATTTACATTCTAAAAATTCCCATTCCTTTTTACATTCTTGCTATTTCTATTTCCGCACTTTATTTCTTTCCTTTATTCTTTTGCCATTTATGTTTCCGCCATTTATGATCCTGCACTTACAACTTATTCTGTCTAAGCTTGACTAATTCACCAATTAATTAAAATTGTTCAAATTTACCAATCTCTGTGGATACGATCCCACTCTACTGTGGGTTATTACTTGACGATAATTTTGGTGCGCTTGCCAAAGAGCGGAATCATCAATTTTATTGGGAGGGGAGTGAATCCGAACTCATCAAGTTTCATGGAGCCGTTGCCGGGGATTGGTTTGAATTTGACAATGATTAAATTAATTGGGGAGCTAGATTAAGCATTTTCATCTACCTGTTGTTTTCTTTTTCTATTTTTTGTGATCTTTAAATTCCCTTATAATCTCTGTTTTTCATTCTCTTTTTTTGGGATCGTTTTAGCTATTCATTGTTTATACTTTCACTCTTCTAAATGTTTGATTAATTGCATCAACCAAGCTAACCACTAATCTTAACTAAGGAGATTCTTTCACTTGTCCTTTACTTGCTGTGCGTTGAGTGTATGACATGCAGAAGAGGAAAACCTTCATCCTCTTTTGATAGTGAACCTGAGAGAACCTTTCCTAGATTGAGGAGGGAGGCTAGAGGTAAATGCATAGTTGGAGAAGAACCAGAGGAAGAAGATCTAACAACCACCATGGAAGACGAAGTGCACGACAATGTTGGAGGAGGTGCTGGAAATCAAGCTGGGCAAGAGAGGAAAGTCTTAGGCTCCTACATAAACCCAATCCAGGAAACTGTGGCAGTAACATCCTCAAGCCAACAACTCATGCTAACAACTTTGAGTTAAAACCTCAACTAATCACACTAGTCCAGAATAATTGTTCATATGGAGGAAGTGCCCAATAGGATCCAAATCAACATCTTAACACATTCTTGAGGATATGTGATACTGTAAAGTCCAATGGGGTACACCCTGATACCGACAAACTGCTCTTGTTTCCTTTCTCACTCAAAGATAAGGCAATAAAGTGGTTGGGAGCATTTTCCAAGGAGAGCCTAACCACATGGAAAGATGTTGTGAACAAATTTCTAGCAAGATTTTACCCTCCATAGAGGATCAACAGGCTAAGAGTTGAGGTGCAAACCTTCAGACAGTTAGATGGTGAAACACTCTATGAGGCCTAGGAGAGGTTCAAGGATCTAACAAGAAAATGCCCACCAGATATGTTTAATGAATGGGTGCAGCTCCACATTTTCTATGAAGGACTAACCTATGAATCAAAGAAGACTGTGGACCACTCTTCAGGGGGGTTCACTCAACAAGAAGAAGACCATTGAGGAAGCCATAGATGTCATTGAAACCGTAGCTAAGAATGACTACTTCTATGCTTCAGAAAGGGGCTAAAAGAAGGGGGTGTTGGAACTCAACTCTGTAGATGCCCTGTTGGCACAAAACAAGGCAATTGCAGCACAACTAGCTGCCTTGACTAAGAAGATGGAGAACAATCAAGTTGCAGTGGTTCAAGCTCAAGCACCACCCCAAGAAGGAGATGCACCAGAAGTTGAATGTGAGCAAGCAAACTATGTACACAACCCCTCTCAGCCACCATATGACCCTAACTCCAAGACATACAATCCAGGATGGAAGAACCACCCAAAATTCGGGTGGAGGAACCAACAAGGTCACAACCAAGATCATAACAAGCCATACCAATCCAATCACTACCAAAATCACAGCCCTAACCATCAATCAAACAACAACAGACCTTACCACGATCCACCTCACACATCATACCCTTCTACCCAGCAAACACACCACCATCAAGACACATTAACCTCAACCTCATAACCATGCAAGATCAGAAGTAACTTTGAGAGGGTAGAGACTGCAATAGCACAACTATTATCACAGCTCACAGGGGCAATTTTCACCCTTTTGGAGAGACAAGCACAGGCTGAAAAGAAGATAGATGCCAACCAAGAAGAATACAGATCGAATCTGAAAAATCAAGGTGCAACAATCTGATGATTTATAAACCAATCCATAATCCTTTCATGCAAAAAGTTGGTTGTCACTAGTACAAACCCCTAAAATTTATAAATTGAAGTATTGAACCTCGGGTCGTTCTCCCTAGGAATTACAATAAAGTGTCTTGTTGTTGGTTTTGAGTTATTTTGGGGTTTTTGAGATTTTAGACAAGAAATATAAATGGAAGGAAAATAAACTAACAACTAACAAAGCTCTTGGCAAGATATGAGAACTAGAAGTCCTATCCTAGTTATCCTCCTCAATTGTGACCACAAATTGTTCATTGCTACCACTTAGTTAACCTCTAACCATGGAGGAAAGTCAAGTGGATGAATCAATTTGATTCCTTAAGTCATAATCAACTCCTAAAGGAAAGACTAGCTTTAGAGGCATTCAAATCAATTAGCAACTTCTAATTATCAATCAACAAAAGAATTAGATAACTCAAGAGTCACTAATTAATCTACCTAGGTCAAGAGGAACAAAACCTACACTAAAACCCAACCAAGCATTTCATCAAACACTTGGAAGGTACAAAAGAAAAGCAAAGCAAATTGACAACAAGAGTAGAATCTAACAACAATTATTAAAAGGAATTAACAACAACAATAAAAAGAAACACAATTATTATGAATTACCTTGAATTAAATTGAAAGAAAATGAAAGGAACAATAGTAGATCTACAAAAAAGTATAAGAACAACATAAAGGAAATTACAACAAAAGAATAGAAGAAGAATGAATGTAACAACAAGGAATTGAAAGGTAGAAGTAGAAGGAAGCAAATATTAAAACCTAGATCTAAGAACTAAACCTAATTCTAATCCTAATTCTAGAGAGAAGTGAGAGATTCTCTCTCTAAAACTAACTCTAAACTAATCCTAATGAGTGTGAATGGTTCAATCTCCTTTTCCTCTTCAATACCTTGGCTTTAAATAGCTTTTCTGGTGCCAAAGTTGGTTGTAATTGGGCCCCACAACCCTTGAGAATTCATTGGGTGCGAATTCACTTAAAAATCAAGTATCGACATCGACGCGTACGCACACAACATGCGTACGCGTCCATGGGCCATTTCGCAGGGTGCACGTAAGCGCCAAGTGCACACGCGCGTCCATGGACGAGTTCAACTCTTTGGCTTTTCATGATTTCTCCACTTTGCATGCTTTGCTCTTCACTCCTTTGATCCACTCCTATCATTTTCAACCTGAAATCACTTAACAAACAAATCAAGGCATCTAGTGGAATCAAAGATGAATTAAAATTAACTAATTTATGGTCTAGAAAGCATGTTTTCACATCTAAGCACAAATAAAGAGATAATCACAAAATCATGCTAATTCATTGAATAAATGTGGGTAAAAGGTGTTAAAGTCAATACAAGATAAACCCTACAAACGGGGTTTATCAACCTCCCCACACTTAAACCAAGCATTTCCTCATGCTTAAACCAAGAATGAAGTAAGGATATGTGATGAGTGGATAATTTGTACGCTTTTTGGCATTGTTTTTAGTATGTTTTTAGTATAATCTAGTTAGTTTTTAGTATATTTTTATTAGTTTTTAGTTAAAATTCACTTTTCTGGACTTTACTATGAGTTTGTGTGTTTTTCTGTGATTTCAGGTATTTTCTGACTAAAATTGAGGGACCTGAGCAAAAATCTGATTCAGAGACTGAAAAGGACTGCAGATGCTGTTGGATTCTGACCTCCCTGCACTCGAATCGGATTTTCTAGAGTTACAGAAGCCCAATTGGCGCGCTCTCAACGGCGTTTGAAAGTAGACATCCTGGGCTTTCCAGAAATATATGATAGTCCATACTTTGCCCAAGATTTGATGGCCCAAACCGGCATTCAAAGTCACCCTCAGAA
>NC_029780.3:57443100-57443296 GCF_000817695.3 Arachis duranensis | reverse complement strand
AATTTCTTGTTTGAGTCTAGAGTCTCATTTTAAGTTTGGTGTCAATTGCATGTTTCTGTTTTTCTTGCATTCATTCATGTGTCTTAGTGATCTTCAAGATGTTCTTGATGATTTTATTACTCTGATCTTTAATTCCTCTTGACTTGAGTGTTTATGTGTCTCATATGCATTCTCATTAGTGTCAGTAGTATACAAA
>NC_029780.3:57442220-57442696 GCF_000817695.3 Arachis duranensis | reverse complement strand
TCAAGTTTTCAAAATCTTTTCAAAATCAAATCTTTTTCAAAACATATCTTTTCAATCAAATCTTTTTCAAATTCAATTTCTTTCTATTTTCAAAGATACTTACTATCAATTAATGATTTGATTCAACATTTCAAGTATGTTGCCTTTTCTGTTGAGAAAGGTTTAATGTTTGAATCATATCTTTTCTTGATAGCCAAGTCATTAATTTTCAAATTAAATTTTTTTAAAAAAAATGTTTTTCAAATCATATCTTCTCAATCACATATTTTTTAAAACCAATCATATCTTCTTAACCACATCTTTTTCAAAATAACTTTCAATCAAATCTTTTTTATTTCTAATTTCAAAATCTCTTTCAAAAATCACTTGATTTCTTTTCCACTTTCATTTTCGAAAATCAATTAGTGTTTTTCAAAATGTTTTCAAAATCTTTTAATTGATTTTCGAAAATTACTTCCCCTCTTCTCACATCCTTC
>NC_029780.3:57441594-57441994 GCF_000817695.3 Arachis duranensis | reverse complement strand
TATTCTTGTTGAGGCTGACCCTGAACCTGAAAGGACCTTGAAGCGAAAGTTAAGAGAAGCCAATGCACAACTCTCTGTAGAGGACCTAACAGAAATCTTCAAAGAAGAAGAACCCATGGCAGCCGAAAACAACAACAATGCCAACAATGCAAGGAAGGTGCTGGGTGACTTTACTGCACCTACTCCCGACTTCTATGGGAGAAGCATCTCTATCCCTTCCATTGGAGCAAACAACTTTGAGCTCAAGCCTCAATTAGTTTCTCTAATGCAACAGAGTTGCAAGTTACATGGACTTCCATTGGAAGATCCTCATCAGTTTTTAGCTGAGTTCTTGCAAATCTGTGACACTGTCAAGACTAATAGGGTTGAACCTGAGGTCTACAGACTTATGCTATTCCCT
>NC_029780.3:57438221-57438781 GCF_000817695.3 Arachis duranensis | reverse complement strand
TTCATCTCAAGGGTGCATCAAGACCATTTCTATGAAGTTGTGGTCTTGAAGAAGGTGATCCCCGAGGTCCCTTTTTCACTCAAAAAGAGTGAATATCCGCAGATCCGACATGAGATCCGAAGAAGAGGTTGGGAAGTTCTTACCAACCCCATTCAACAAGTCGGAATCTTAATGGTTCAAGAGTTCTATGCCAATGCATGGATCACCAAGAACCATGACCAAAGTGTGAACCCGGATCCAAAGAATTGGCTTACTATGGTTCGGGGGAAATCCTTGGATTTTAGTCCGGAAAATGTAAGGTTGGCATTCAACTTGCCCATGATGCAAGGAGATGAACATCCTTACACTAGAAGGGTCAACTTTGATCAAAGGTTGGACCAAGTCCTCACAGTCATATGTGAAGAGGGCACCCAATGGAAGAGAGATTCAAGAGGGAAGCCAGTTCAACTGAGAAGGCATGACCTCAAACCCGTGACTAGAGGATGGTTGGAGTTTATCCAACGCTCAATCATTCCCACTAGCAACCGGTCCGAAGTTACTATAGACCGGGCTATCATGAT
>NC_029780.3:57437450-57438134 GCF_000817695.3 Arachis duranensis | reverse complement strand
AAGAACTTTATAAGGTGGCGGACAAGTCCTCTACCTTGGCAAGGTTAGCCTTTCCTCATCTCATTTGTCACCTCTGTTATTCGGTTGGAGTTGACATAGAGGGAGACATCCCCATTGATGAGGACAAGCCCATCACTAAGAAGAGGATGGAGCACACAAGAGATCCCACTCATCATGAGGTCCCTGAGATGCCTCAAGGGATGCACTTTCCTCCACAAAACTATTGGGAGCAACTAAACACCTCCCTAGGAGAATTGAGTTCTAACATGGGACAACTAAGGGTGGAGCACCAAGAACACTCTGTTCTCCTCCATGAAATTAGAGAAGATCAAAGAATGATAAGAGAGGAGCAACAAAGACAAGGAAGAGACATTGAAGAGCTCAAGCACTCCATAAGATCTTCAAGAGGAAGAACAAGCCGCCATCACTGAGGTGGACCCGTTCTTTAATCTCCTTGTTCTTTGTTTTCTTGTTTTTCAAATTTTTATGCTTATGTTTGTCCATGTTTGTGTCTTATGATCATTAGTGTCTTAGTGTCTATGCCTTAAAGTTATGAATGTCCTATGAATCCACCACCTCTCTTAAATAAAAACGTGCTTAATTGAAAAAGAAAAAGAATTGCATGAATTTTGAATTTTATAACAGTTTAATTATTTTAATGTGGTGGCAATACTTTTGTTTTCT
>NC_029780.3:57436597-57436774 GCF_000817695.3 Arachis duranensis | reverse complement strand
TCGGATTTTCTGGAGCTACAGAAGCCCAATTGGCGCGCTCTCAATGGCGTTGGAAAGTAGACATCCTGGGCTTTCCAGCAATATATGATAGTCTAGACTTTGCCCAAGATTTGATGGCTCAAACCGGCGTTCAAAGTCACCCTCAGAATTCCCAGCGTTAAACGCCGGAACTGGCAC
>NC_029780.3:57416835-57435885 GCF_000817695.3 Arachis duranensis | reverse complement strand
AGCTTGCCATGGAAAGGAGTAAGAAGGATTGGATGAAGACAGTAGGAAAGCAGAGAGACGGAAGGGACAAGCATCTTCATACGCTTATCTGAAATTCCTACCAATGAATTACATAAGTATCTCTATCTTTATCTTTAAGTTTTATTCGTATATCATCATTCATATCCATTTGAGTCTGCCTGACTAAGATTTACAAGGTGACCATAGCTTGCTTCATACCAACAATCTCTGTGGCATCGACCCTTACTCGCGTAAGGTTTATTACTTGGACGACCCAGTACACTTGCTGGTTAGTTGTGCGAAGTTGTGTTTATGCCATGGTATTGAACACCAAGTTTTTGGATTCATCACCGGGGATTATTTGTGTTGTGAAAAGTATTGATCACAATTTTGTGCACCAGTATGGCATTTATTTAATGGAACTAAACTATATGCATCCTATCTAAGTGCAACTATCTAAATGAATGCAATTGCTTGGTCAAAATAAATCAATTCCCAAGAAGCATATATGAACAAGGGCCAAGGACTAGCAAGTCTAATCCACAATTGGATTGAGTTATTAAATATTTTTAGAAACTTGCATAAAAGAATATGATTGTAGGTGGAAACATGTAATTGAGAAATCGAACCCTCACCGGATGTGTTTGCACTCTATTCGCTTAAGTGTTTAGGGTCGATTCACTCAATTCTCCCCTAATCATGCTTTCCAAGATTTTTTCTTTTTCTAACAATCGACATATATTTCATGCATGCATACACATATCATGAGGTCTTTTCTTTAGGTGGTAATGGGGTTAGGGTCAAGGTAGGATGCATATATGGTTAAGTGAGCTTAGAATTTGAATCTTTGATAAGCTTAGACTTCCCACCTAACCTATGACAACCTATACAATTAAGCTCTATCCTAACTACCCATTCTTCTCACTTTTTTCACATACTCATGCATTCTCTTTTCATTTCACAACACATATGCATTGACTTTTATTGAACTTTACTTTGGGGCATTTTGTCCCCTTTTTATTATTTTTCTTCTTTTTCTTTCTTTTTCTATTTTTTTCTTTTCCTTTCCATATTATTTTTCTTTTTTCTTTTCTTTTTCTTTTCCTTTTCTCATTATTTTTTCTATATACAAGAACATTAATGCATAATGTTTTACATTTGTTCAATACATGAGTATGTACCCAATTTTCAATAGTTTCAATATCAATACACAACTACCCTTTTACTCCCCCGATGTCCCAAGGTTCCCACAATTGAATGATACTCACACACACTAGCCTAAGCTAATCAAAGATCCAAATTAAGGACTTTTATTGTTTTCCGCTTTAAGGCTTGTAATGTGCTAAATTAAGAACAAAGTGGGTTAAGCATAGGCTCAAATTGGCTAACAAAGGAAGATAAAAGGTAAGTCTATTTGGGTACGTGAGATAATAAAATGATGGCCTCAATCATATAAATGCATGAATACATAAAGTAATTGACATAAAGAATCAAACAAATCAGAAATTACAATCATAGAAAGAGAATAATTGCGCACAAGAAGGAAAACTAAGTGGTTATAAGATGTAACTATACCATTAGGCTCAAATCTCACAAGCTTGTGTTCTTAGCTCAAAAATTATGTTCCACAATATATATAATTAAAGCAAGTTCTATGAAAAAGTTTTTCACTCAAAACAATTGAGGTGCCCTATAGATAATTTTCTCAAAAAATTTCATTATTTTGACTAAGCTTATTTTGTATATGTATGCAAAAATAAGAAAATGCAAGTAAAAATCCTAAAATCCTAGAATGAAATGCAAAAGTGTTGGAATTGGAAATTTGTCACCCAAAATCGCCGACCGGTCGAACGACCTCCCCACACTTAAAAGTTTGCACCATCCTCGGTGCACTCAAAGATGAGTAACGGGGTACGGCGACTCTCCAGATTGCTACCTTCAGCTGGTAGGTCAACCGGTGCTGCGTGTTCTTAGTCTTGCTTCCGTTATTGCTTGTGGTGTATCCATCATGAAAAATAAAAATATAACACCAGAAGATGAGAAGATATAAAAGCAAGGAAGCATACATTGTTGGAATGAGGTAAATCATGAGAATGAAGTAAGTGAATAAGTTGTGACATTCATGAAAATAGGGATGTAAGTTCTAAATTAGGAGACTTTTTAGAACACATATTAGCATAAAAAGCAATGTCACAAAAGAAGCATGCACTTCACTTATCCTAGTGTGCTTTGAGATGCTTTAAGTAAACTTGTAAGGTAAAACAAGCATTAAAGAAGCATGAAAGTATTCAAGCTAAAAACATATGGATGCATATGATCATGAAATACAATGCATTGAGGTAAATGCATAACATCATCCATCAAGAGATTGCCTAGTCAAGGAAAAGGATTCAAATCGCATGGTGGCTAAATCATGTAATTCAAAAAGATTAAACATGCTTGTAGGCATTTCTCATCACTTGGAATTCTTAAAAGGTAAGCATGAAAAACTCAAAGCCAAGGAGAAAAATATAACCTCAACAATAGATTCCAACAAAGATTATAAACATAATGATGTTAAGATAACATTCCTTTTGAATACTTCGATAGCTTACCTGATCTTATGGTATAGAATACTTTCTTAAGTTTATGTCTGAGTGTTGGAGTTCTAGGATTGCTGATGACAAGCCATCATATACCCATTTTTTTAAGCTAATTTCACTTGTTTCACTAGTTTTTATGCACTTTCTTGCATCCTAAGTAAGTAATTTGGAATGAAACTGCATAACTTCTTTAAATCAAACAACCACCATTAAATTGATGCTAAATCATGAGGTTTGAGCTAAAATTAATTGATTTTTAATGATTTATAAACCTTATGAGTTTAGAGATACTTTGATTGGTTGTTTTGGTTTCTTGTAGGTGAAGAAAGGAAGAAAAGAAGAAAAACGTGGCTTAAGAAGTGTGACCATGGGAGGAGAAGTGTGGTGCAACATAGAAGGAGGAAGCAAACACTGCCCTCCACAAGGGCACACTGCCCTCCAGGAGAGCAGCATAGTGAACCAAGCTTCCAAAGAAATTCTGCCCAGCCCTCTTCAAGAGCAATATCGGGCTCATCAAAGAAATAAATTCAAGAAAAAAGCTTACCAATGCTTGCCACAAGGTTCGAACTCATGAGCAAGGGGGAGTGGGGGAGCGCTACTCACAAAGGAAAATAAGCCAAAAACACGGAGGCTTCACTGAGAAAGCAAGGAAGCTGCACCACTTGAGCGCTACCCTGATGATGTCCAAGACTTGGCATGCGAAATATTTCAAACGCACCATGACGCACACTGCCCTGCCCTCCACAAGGGCAGGGCAGCATTTCTTGATGCATGGCGCAGCATTTGGCACGGCCAGGACTTGAGCACTCGGCCAGCAGCACGCACGCACGGGCAGCACTTGGCGCACCATGGCAACTCTGCCCTGCCCTCCACAAGGGCAGGGCAGCATCTTGAACGCCCATCACACGCACGAGGCCGCATGCACCATTTCCTGCTCTGCCCTCCACAAGGGCAGGGCAGCCTCCTGGAAGCTAATTTTTCATGGGCTAAAAATTGGATTAAAAATCCAATTTAATTCATTTCTTCACCAAATCAAAAGCCCATCCAAATTCCAAAATCCAAGAATAGAAAGTGTATAAATAGGAGATAGTTTGATGTAATTAGGACCCTTCTTTTGATTTTTGAATTTTTACATTTTGAAACTTCATTTTCTCCGAGAGCTTTAAACTGAGATTTGAGAGAATCGGGAAGGAGAATTGATTCCTCTTCTTCCTCGTTCTTACTTGAGCATTTTTACTTTTCTTGTTTGAGTCTTGGGTGTGAAGAATTGAGGAATTTCTGTCTTAATCTCCATTCAAGATCTCTTTAATTTCTCTTCTGCATAATTGAGTTCAATTACATTTCCTTTACTGCTTCTTCGTTAATTTCTTGTCAATTGCTTTGTGAACTTGGATATGGGAAGGAAATTGAGATTTAGACTTTGCTATGTAGTCTCTGGAGTCCTGAGATCCCATTTCCCCTTTTGGTTCTTCTGTGAACCCCTGCTGCAATTTAATTTCCCTTCCTGTTTGAAGTCTAGTTACTTCCAATTCATCTTCTGCTTTATTAATTGCTACAATTTAATTTTCCTTGCTTAAATTCTGAATTCCCAGTCCTCAACTCCCTTTTTCCATTCAAACAATTTATATTTCTTGCACTTTAAGTTACTGCAATTTACATTTCTTGCACTTTAAGTTTCAGTCATTTAATTTCTTGTTCTTTAAGATTCAGCACCTTTACTTTCAGTTCTCTTTGATTTCTGCAATTCATCCCTCTCCCTTTACATTCTCTGCTATTTACTTACTGTTGGATACAGAATCACTCAACCAATACTTGATTCGCTTGACTAAATCAACCACTAAACTAAAATTGCTCAATCCTTCAATCCCTGTGGGATCGACCTCACTCCCGTGAGTTTTATTACTTGATGCGACCCGGTACACTTGCCGGTGAGTTTTGTGTTGGATCATTTTCCACACATCAAGTTTTTGGCGCCGTTGCCGGGGATTGAATTAGATTGACAATGATTAAGTGAAGTGGAGATCTAGATCAAGCACTTTTTCTTTCCTGTTCCTTTAATTTTTTACTAAGCATACTAACTGTTTGAATTTTTGCTTAAGCTAACACTAACTTCACTCTAACAATAGAGTGTATAATTCTGGTTCCTGGTTCTGTGTTTATGTCAGGAGGAAGAAGCTATGAATCCACACCTTTTGATCCTGAAACACTTTGGAGGTTGAGAAGAGAACCAAGAAATGGAGGAAAATCCAACAAATCCATAAGTGGGAATGGCCAACGACAATGGTCAGCCTCAAAGGAGAGTATTGGCTTCATATACATTTGCTAATCCAAGGCATTGTGGGAGTAGCATTCTTACCCCAAATGTCGATGCAAATAACTTTGAATTGAAGCCCCAACTCATCACCTTGGTGCAGAGCAACTGTTCTTATGGAGGAGGCCCCTTGGAAGATCCAAACCAGCACCTATCCACCTTCCTGAGGATATGTGACACAGTGAAGACCAATGGTGTGCATCCTGACAGTTACAAATTGTTGTTGTTTCCATTTTCCCTGAAGGACAAAGCTACTCAATGGTTGGAGTCATTTCCAAGAGAAAGCATCAACACTTGGGATGATTTGGTGAGTAAGTTTCTTGCCATGTTTTACCCCCCTCAAAGGATCATTCGGTTGAAGACTAAGGTGCAGACATTCACACAATTGGATGCTGAAAATCTATATGAGGCATGGGAAAGATATAAGGCTCTGCTGAGGAAATGTCCACCAGAGATGTTCACTGAGTGGGACAAGCTGCAGAACTTCTATGAAGGACTTACGCTGAAGGCTCAAGAGGCACTTGATCACTCAGCTGGAGGATCATTGCAACTGATGAAAACTGCAAAAGAGGCTCAAAACCTCATTGACATGGTGGCTAACAACCAGTATTTCTTTGCTCATCAAAGGCAACGCCAACCGTCACAAAGAAGAAGAGTGATGGAGTTAGAGGGAGTTGACTCAATCCTAGCTCAAAACAAAGTGATGCAGCAGCAAATTCAGCAACAATTTGAGCAAATGGCCAAAAGAATTGATGGCCTACAAGTAGCATCAGTAAGTTCCACAAGCCAACCAACAACTCCTTGGGCGCAAAATGAAGAAAACCAAGAAGATCAGCAGCAGGAACAACCTCATGTGCATAACCAAAGCTCCGGGCAAAATGAAGTCTATGGTGACACCTACAATCCATCCTGGAAGAGCCATCCAAACATAAGATGGGGAGATAACCACACTCAAAACCAGCAACCATGGCAAAGAAACTCAAACCAAAACAACTCAAGAAACAACCAAAACCACAACCAGCAAAACACTAACCCCAATCCATATAGAAAACCCCAAAATAACCACCCAAATTCTAGCTACTATCCACCCAATAACCAAACCACTAATCAAAACACCTACCATCAACCTTCAACATCTCACAACCAGCCACAAGTGTCACAAGACACTCAAAGAATCTCCAATTTGGAGATATTGATGGAAAAGATGATGAAGCACCAAGAGATAATGATGGAGAAACTCATGAAAAATCAAGAGATGGCAAAACAAGATCAGGAAGTAGCACGGAAGGATCAAGCCATAACAAGTAAAAACCAAGAAGCCTCAATCAAAAACCAAGAAGCTACAATTAAAAACCAAGAAGCTTCAATCAGAAATCTTAAGAGGCATATGGAACAAATGGCTAAACAAATTGCAGAGATGGGTGAGAAGCAATCAAATGGATCCCCTATTGCTACTCAAGACCACTCAAGGGATAAAGGAAAAGCTACAAAGTGGGAGGAGTGCAAAGCAATCATGATGGGAAGTGAGAAGGAAGCCATCAATCAGGAAGAACACAATAGAAAAGTTCCACAAGAAGAGACAGAAGAAAGAAGTGAAGAGGAGAGAAAGACCAAGAATGCAAAAAGCTCAAAGAAGGATGAGGACATCCTTGAAACACAGCTACAAGAGAAGAAGGAAGGGGTGAAGCCAGATATCCCCAAACTTCCATACCCTCAGAGGTTCAAAAAGGAAAACGAGGATAAGCAATATTCAAAGTTCCTAGACATATTGAAGACACTCAGCATCAATATTCCTTTCTTAGAAGCACTTGAACAGATACCATTATATGCCAAATTTATGAAAGAAGTGCTAACAAAGAAAAGACCCTTGAAGGAAGGACAAATTGTTGAGATGACAAAGGAATGTAGTGCTATCTTCCAAAGAGAGTTGCCAGAGAAGAAAGATGATCGTGGGAGTTTTTACATACCTTGCACCATAGGAGACATAACAATTGAGAAGTCATTCTGTGACCTTGGTTCAAGCATAAACTTGATGCCTTTGTCTCTAATGAGGGAACTCCGAATTTGTGAGCTGAAATCCACACAAATACTCCTGCAAATGGCTGACAAATCCATCCAGCAAGCACTTGGAGTTGTAGAGAATGTACTGGTAAAGGTGGGGAAATTCCTTCTCCCAGTTGATTTTATCATCCTGGATATGGAGGAGGACCCTAACACTCCCATCATTCTGGGGAGGCCTTTCCTGGCTACAGGCAGAGCATTGATAGATGTTGAAAAAGGGGAATTGTTGTTGAGAGTGCATGATGAGCACCTAGCATTCCATGTTTTTAAAACCCTGCATGAACCCACTAAAGAAGAAGATTGTACAGAGAATAAAGCCAGGGATCAAAGCTTGAAAGAGGCATTCAATGAGTTAACTCCAAGACTTCCAAATCCATGCTTCAAAGAAGTAGAGATGGTGCAACAGACCAAAGAAATCAAGGAGGAACTAGATCCAAAACCCCCAGATGGGAGCCTCAACACTCCAGATAAAGAACCACAAAGGCATGAATTATCTCCTGAGAAAGAAGAAAAGAAGAAGAGGCCAAAAGGGTGGAGAAATAAGAAAATTCCCACTGAAGGCTTCTCACCAGGGGATAAAGTGATGTTAAACACCCAACCAATGAAGGTGTCTCCACAATCATCTGAGTGCTATACTGTGAACTGGATCCTTTCACTTAAACACCTAGAGATCATCAAGGAGGAGACCGGAAGGAAGTTCATAGTAAGAGGAGAAAAGCTGAGGCACTATGATTTTCAACCCCCATGATAAAAGGATAAGATGTCAAGCTAGTGACAATAAAGAAGCGCTTGTTGGGAGGCAACCCAACCTGAGGTAGTTTTCTTTTCATAGCTTTTTCAATAAAAATGTTGAATAATTAAGTATGTATTGCAAGGAGCTAAGTTTGGTGTTGCACACCAAAACAATTTAAGGGAGAATGGAGGATTCTAAGTTTGGTGTTCCATCAAAATCTCATTTAAAAGAACATTCTCACTTTCTGCACAATGCTAGCTCCAAGCAATCAGACAAATTATTCAACTATTTAACTACTTTTTAGCTTTAATTCCATAACCTTTAGCAAGGACACAAGGTTTCACATATGGTTGATTTGTTACATCAGAGGCTGTGGCAAACAATTAAGTTTGGTGTTCCCACACCAAAATAAATCCAAGAGCCACACTCAATTTATACATACTAACCATGCACTTAAGGGCTTGAGAAGCAAGCAACTTTTGAGAATTATGCAGGACATGAGTCAACAATTGAAGATATTATACATCTTAACTCAAAGAGAACACAATAGAAGGAAGAATCAAAGGGCTGCAACTTCAAAGGTTGTATCTAAACTTAATCCTTGCTGCTGTGAAATGTTTTGAATCTGGAAACCATTGTATGTCATGCTAAAGTGTGTATCTAGTTGCAAGTGGAATTGTTTGTTAAGAATGCTTATTTGCATAAGTGCTTGTCATTCATCACTTAGCTTTAAATTTTGTTTTGTTTCCCATATGCTTGAATAAAAGAGAATGGTTTGAATTAGAAAGTAAATATCCAATGTTGCATAAGTAGAATGGAAGTTAATGGTGGTATATGTGTCTGATTAAATGCAAAACTCATGAAATCATTGCTGCATAGTATCATTTTCATTGAAGTATGAGCTAGCTTGCTGTTATAAAGGTTCAGATGCTGGGCATCAATGATCCTAGGAGGAAATGGTGAGCCATGTGTCTGTGGTGAAGAAATGTTAAGCCAAAAATAAAGCCAAAGGCTGCTGCAACATTCGCCACCAAGCCTTCAATAAATAATAAGCTCTCTAATGCAAAAGAAAAAAGAAAAAGCTAACAAGGGAAATAATTAAAAAGTAAGGTGTTATAGCAGCAACCTTGGTGAACCCTTTAGGAGACATTGTTTGTTATGACAGCAAGTAATAAATGAACTACTATTGATTTGCATGAAACTCCATGAACCAAGTTCTACTATATGCCTAATAAGGAAATGTTTGCTCTTCTTTTTCATTTCATTTCCTCTTAATTTTAATGCTTGCTTGGGGACAAGCAAGATTTAAGTTTGGTGTTGTGATGACAAGCCATCATATACCCATTTTTTTAAGCTAATTTCACTTGTTTCACTAGTTTTTATGCACTTTCTTGCATCCTAAGTAAGTGATTTGGAATGAAACTGCATAACTTCATTAAATCAAACAACCACCATTAAATTGATGCTAAATCATGAGGTTTGAGCTAAAATTAATTGATTTTTAATGATTTATAAACCTTATGAGTTTAGAGATACTTTGATTGGTTGTTTTGGTTTCTTGTAGGTGAAGAAAGGAAGAAAAGAAGAAAAACGTGGCTTAAGAAGTGTGACTATGGGAGGAGAAGTGTGGTGCAACATAGAAGGAGGAAGCAAACACTGCCCTCCACAAGGGCACACTGCCCTCCAGGAGAGCAGCATAGTGAACCAAGCTTCCAAAGAAATTCTGCCCTGCCCTCTCCAAGAGCAATATCGGGGGAGTAGGGGAGCGCTACTCACAAAGGAAAATAAGCCAAAAATTGGCCAAAATGCTCCCAGCCAGTCCCGAACAAGAAGGCTTCACTAAGAAAGCAAGGAAGCTGCACCACTTGAGCGCTACCCTGATGATGTCCAAGACTTGGCACGCGAAATATTTCAAACGCACCATGACACACACTGCCCTACCCTCCACAAGGGCAGGGCAGCATTTCTTGATGCATGGCGCAGCATTTTGGCACGGCCAGGACTTGAGCACTCGGCCAGCAGCACGCACGCACGGGCAGCACTTGGCGCACCATGGCAACTCTGCCCTGCCCTCCACAAGGGCAGGGCAGCATCTTGAACGCCCATCACACGCACGAGGCCGCATGCACCATTTCCTGCTCTGCCCTCCACAAGGGCAGGGCAGCCTCTTGGAAGCTAATTTTTCATGGGCTGAAAATTGGATTAAACATCCAATTTAATTCATTTCTTCACCAAATCAAAAGCCCATCCAAATTCCAAAATCCAAGAATAGAAAGTGTATAAATAGGAGATAGTTTGATGTAATTAGGACCCTTCTTTTGATTTTTGAATTTTTACATTTTGAAACTTCATTTTCTCCGAGAGCTTTGAACTGAGATTTGAGAGAATTAGGAAGGAGAATTGATCTTTCTTCTTCCTCCACAAGTTTCTTGTTTCTGTCTCAATCTCCATTCAAGATCTCTTTAATTTTTCTTCTACATAATTGAGTTCAATTACATTTTCTTTACTGCTTCTTCTTTAATTTATTGTCAATTGCTTTGTGAACTTGGATCTGGGAAGGCAATTGAGATCTAGACTTTGCTATCTAGTCTCTGGAGTCCTGAGATCCCATTTCCCCTTTTGGTTCTTCTGTGAACCCCTGCTGCAATTTAATTTCCCTTCCTGTTTGAATTCTAGTTACTTCCAATTCATCTTCTGCTTTATTAATTGCTACAATTTAATTTCCCTTGCTTAAATTCTGAATTCCCAGTCCTCAACTCCCTTTTTCCATTCAAACAATTTATATTTCTTGCACTTTAAGTTACTGCAATTTATATTTCTTGCACTTTAAGTTTCAGTCATTTAATTTCTTGTTCTTTAAGATTCAGCACCTTTACTTTCAGTTCTCTTTAATTTCTGCAATTCATCCCTCTCCCTTTACATTCCCTGCTATTTACTTACTGTTGGATATAGAATCACTCAACCAATACTTGATTCGCTTGACTAAATCAACCACTAAACTAAAATTGCTCAATCCTTCAATCCCTGTGGGATCGACCTCACTCCCGTGAGTTTTATTACTTGATGCGACCCGGTACACTTGCCGGTGAGTTTTGTGTTGGATCGTTTTCCACACATCAATTGCCTCTGGCTTTCCGGAGACCATATACATTATGTACGTGGGCACCTTTACCATACTGAGAACCCTCGGTTCTCATTGCATACATATATTATTGTTTTTAGATGCAAGACGCAAGGAGCCACACTGAGCATTCTAGAGACTTTTGGGAGCAAATAACTATCTTGTAACTCGGTGTTTGTATTTTATTTATGCTTATATATGTATATAGATTCTCCACCTTGTATATTATGTATCTTGTCCCTCTTAGAGATCGACTTGGAGAAACAGGTGTTTGTCTTATATTTTGGGATGCTTTTTGGATTATATGTATATATGTATGTATTTATACTTCGGGTGGCCTTAGCTTCGCAGGTCGAGCTTGGAGCTTGTTATTTGTATCTTTAGAATTATAATATTGGAGCTTATTATTATCCTTTCCGTTCTATTTTTATCTAGCTTTCTGCTTATCTTTCATGAGTAATACGCTTTTCTTTTGGTGTTTTGTTCAACTCCATTTCTAGGCTCCTAGTTACAATTTCTTTCAATTATATTATATACGTATTTTTATCTCTAGAGGTCACAGCGCTTCACCACCTTAGATTTACGTCCTAGGCATAAAGCTCTGTGTGGTAGAGTGTTACACTTACAAACATAATGTAATAAAAACAAAAATGAAAGCAATCTACTCTAGGTTCATGATCTAGCCATCTTTTACAATTCAGAAGGCTCCCATCACAGACACATCCATGTTCAGAGCAAAATCATGGACTTGAGGCTTCATGGTCTCTTCACTAGCCCAGATAGTGTGCTTAGCATCCCAGAGCAAGCCCTCCTTGTTCAACTGAGCAACCTTGCCCATAACACATCCGATTCAGAAAGGGTAGCAACGGTCCTCGACTCAATGTCCGTAGCTCATTTCCGCTCATGAGCCAGCTAAGAGAGAAACAAAGTCTCCAACTTAGAAAGATGAAGAATCTCTGAGCAGCATCCTCTACATCCTTCATAGCTTTTGCCAGAGCAGTCTCGACAGCCGCGGGTGATGAGTTCGAATTCACTCTCCTCCCAATAAAATTGATGATTTCGCTCTTTAGCAAGCGCACCAAAATTACCGTCAAGTAATAACCCATAGTATAGTGGGATCATATCTACAGAGATTGGTAGATTTGATCAATTTTAATTAACTGGTGAATTAGTCAAGCTTAGACAGAATAAGTTGTAAGTGCAAGATCATAAATGGCGGAAACATAAATGGCAAAAGAATAAAGGAAAGCAATAAAGTGCAGAAATAGAAATAGCAAGAATGTAAAAGGGAGTGGGAATTTGCAGAATGTAAATGAAAGCTATAAGGGAATGGGAGAGATAAGAATGAAGGAATTCATTGAGATCAGGAGATATTGTCTCTTTGGATTAAATCCAGCTTATATCCTCTTCAATCATGCAACTCATTGACCTCTTAGCAATCATGATTGATTGAGCCCCAATCCCTTGGTGACTAAATCTCTCAGATCTTGATCAATAGCTAATTCCATGGTCTAATTGCTCATGAAGAGAGATATGCTTGGTCCCTGATTATACCACACATCCTTGTAGGTCCAGGTAGAGGAAGGATTATATGTCACCGTATCCAAACACCAAAACCCAGATTCTACTCAAGTGTGAGAAAGATTTTCAAGCATGGTTTTATGTTTCCTCTTCCAAGGTTCTCATAAAACCCAAATGCATTCAATCTCTTTTCCAAGATAATTGAATACTAAGCATGAAGAACGAAAATCCTTCAAGTAAATCAAAGAGAGATGAAGAGAAGAAGAAATTCATTATCATTAATCCATCAAGTACAATAGAGCTCCCTCTCTCAATGAGAGGGAATTTAGCTACTCATAGCTCAGAAAGAAAGTACAAAAGATGGAAGAGATGAAGTGTAAAAAGTTAAAAAATGAATTCCAAACTAAAACTCTACAATCCGATTGAGATAGTGATCTGTGTCTCTGTATGTGTTTCCAATACTTCCAAGGGTATTTATACCACTCCTAGATCTAGAAATAAAGGGAATTACAAAAGTGAAAAGAAAATTACAATTTGGATGGAAAAGAAACTCAACAACCGTGATCTTCCAGCTGGCGTGTGACTGGCGTTCCCCTGGCATGTCACGCTCTCTTCGTTTCAAGCTTGGTGTGCCACGCCTCACCCTCCAAGTGGCACACATTCCTTTATCATATCCATGGCGTGCCACACCTTCGAGCAAAAGTGGCATGCCCAGGGCATTTTAATTGACCCATGTATCATGGCATGCCACGCCTTCGAGCCAAAGTGACACGCTAGGCCATTTTAAAGTTCTCAAGTAGCTCTGCGTGCCACGCCTTCGACACCAAGTGGCACGCCCAGGGTCTGGCGTGCCACGCCCCTCTAAATGCTTCATCCTCTTGCTGGCGTGCCACGCCTCATCATCCAAGGGGCACGCCCAGTTCATTTGGCCATTTATATCCTCCTCTGGAAAACACTACTAGCGTGCCACGCCATGAGACTGGCGTGCCACGCCCTTCACGTAACTTGGTTCCAAAGGTTGGCGTGCCACGCCTGGATGTTCAAGTGGCAAGCCAAAGTGGGACAATTGAGCTGGCGTGCCACGCCTTTGATACCAAGTGGCACGCCCAGCTTTGTTTGGCCTCCTTCAGTGCTGGCGTGCCACGCCTGATCATTCAAGTGGCATGCCTTAGCGAGACTTCCTGAGCTAGCGTGCCATGCCTTCGACACCAAGTGGCACACCTAATGTTTTGTGTTTCCTTCTTGTTCATTGGCATGCCACGCCTGGTTGCTCATGTGGCACGCCCAAACTTTATTAGCCTTCAACCCCTTCTCTGGATTCTTGTACCAGCGTGCCACGCCATGTTGCTCAAGTGGCATGCCCATTCAATTGTGGGTCTCTTAGGCTTGGCGTGCCACGCCTTGATCTTCAAGTGGCACGCCCAAGTGAATTTTGGAACTGGCATGCCACGCCTTTGATACAAAGTGGCACGCCCTAGTGATGACTCTTCTAGGTAATTAGTTGGCGTGCCATGCCCAGCTTTTGGTGTGCCACGCCTCTTCGATGGTCTTCATTGAGGCTCTCTGGAATGTTGTACCAGTGTGCCACACCCAACTTTCGGCGTGCCACGCCAGTACATTTTGTGGCGTTTGTTCCAAGTGGCACGCCTGCTTCACACCCCCACTTGTTTAGTTGTTTCCTCCCTACTTTTGATGTCTTCTTTGCCTAAAATTCAACACAAACTCATTTCACAGCAATGTACTATGATATGCATCAATTAAGGCATGAATTGCAATGATCAAATGAGATTATGCCTCTTTTATGGTATTTTTGTGCAAGAAAAAGGGTAGATGATGTAAGTCATCACAACACCAAACTTAAGCTTTGCTTGTCCCAAGCAAATCAATGTGAGTGGCCTTTTTGTGAATTGAGACTTAACCTTGAATGAATGCAATATAACTAAGAATGGGACTAAGTATTCAACACATGCATGAATGCTTTGAATGTCACAACGAGTCCCTAGATCCTTGAGGGTTCTTCCAAGTATGTGCCTCAGGGGTCCATTTCATTGATTGTCACCTTGAAGTAGTAAGAGTTAGCTCATTCTATTCTTGGTTTTGCTTCTTTTCTGTTCATTGACCACGACTCTAAGTGTTTTGTCTCAAGACAACCCTTTAGTTAGGCTTTCAATCAACACTCCCAAACCAGTTGGCTTTAGGGCGTTAGGTGTTGAAACACCCTTGAGAATTTACTTGCCCAGGCCTCTTCTTGACACATCTTCACCACAAGCATCTACTAGGGTCTCTAACTCTTTTGAGTCTTTTTCAATGTTTCTCTTCCCTTCCTAGTAGTTGATGCTCAGAGCCTTGGGTCTTTATTACTTACTACTTCTTAGTTCTATAGGTATTCAAGGAACACCCCTCAACCTCTACTTGTCATGCCTTCTAGGACTAGTTGCCTTTCATGACTCATTTTCTTTTTAGTTCATTCAAGGTTCTACACTTGGTCTTTTGTTTCTTTGTTCTTTGAAAGAGCTTTCTTGATCTTAGTCTCATTTACTCTTGTTCTTGCACAACTCACAACAACCCTTATGGAAACAAACTATACTTTATTGATGTTGAAAAAGACTAAAGTTAACATTGCATTTTCTTTCTTGCATATCAAGGGACTCACAAAAGACTTCAAGTAATAAAGAACTAAACATAAAACATAAACTATCCTAGCATTACCAATTATTCTCAAACATAAAGTAAAGTAGATAGATAAGAACTTAAACAGAATTCATAAATTTGGAATATGTCAACCATAGAACTCAACAACCTTGTGCAGCTTCAACTTTAGTTCAATGACCCTTTGCCCTTGTCTTTCTTCTTGGAGGGGGAGGAGTCATTTTCACCCTTTTGAGAGGATCCTTCTTGTGCTTTCTTGTCCTTGGGCTTCCAAAATCCCAGCCTTACCATATATATTCTTTCATCCTCCTTGTGCTTAGTGATGCACGAAAACTTGTATCTCAACAAATTTTCCTCCGGCAAGTATACCGAATTTGTCGTCAAGTAAAAACTCACAATAGAGTGAGGTCGAATCCCACAAGGATTGATTGGTCAAGCAACTTTAGTTGGAAGAGTATGCTAGTTGAGCTAAACAGATTGTAGGTTGAGAGTTGCAGAAAATTAAATGACGGAAAAGTAAATAGCAGAAATTAAAGTACAGAATCTTAAATTGGGATTTGGGGTAATGAGCATGAAGATAAATGACAGAAATTAAAGAGAATGGGTAAGATCAGAAATGGGGAATTCATTGGGCTCAGGAGATGTTGTATTCTCTGGATCAAGTTCATTTTCATCTCTTCCTCAATCAATGCATCTATTGATCTCCTTAGCAATCTTAGGTGATTGGATTCCAATTCCTTGGTAATTCAATCTCTCTAAGCTTGAACAATTGCCCAATTCCTTGATTTAATTGCTCATGGGAAGAGATGAAATTTGGTACCTGATTATACCATATGTATTTTCAAATCAAAGTGTTGGGAGGATTACATGTCACTATATCTGCCCAGACCCCAATTTGGTCCAACATGACAAAGCATTTCTAGCATGATCTCCTCATCCCTTTTCCAAGGCTCAGAGGAGATCCAATTATGGAGAGTTTCTTTTCCAAGACAACTAACCAATTGAATTCAGATCGAAAGCTTTCTAGTAAATCAAAAGAGAAGAAACAAGAAGAGAATGAAAACTATAATTGATCCATCAAATTACAACAGAGCTCCCTAACCCAATGAAAGGGGTTTAGTTGTTCATAGCTCTAGAAATGGAAAATGGCAGAAAAGAATCCATCCAAGCTAAAAGTACAGAAGAGTAAATATACAGAGAGTAGTTCTCCAAAGTGCCCCACTTTCTATAGTTCAAAACTACCCCTATATATACTACTCCTCTTGATCTTCTAGTGAGTTCTTCATGTCTTGGATGTGGGCTTTAGATCTTGAGTTGAAGCAGTTCCAATCTTTAATGGGCCCAGCTTGCAGAGAAGTATGAATTAGGCATGGGCGTTAGTGAAGTTAACGTTAAGTGACATTGTGGGTTCGAGAACGTTAGTGGCAATCACAATTTTCACTAACGTTCCAACCCCCATATAGCCTATGTTAACTCCAACATTAGTGGCACTAACGTGACCACTAACGTTGCCTTGTAAATCTTCGCTAGCGTTATTGGGACTCACCTTTCCCAATAACGTTAGCTTATAATCCTTCGCAAGCGTTATTGGGACTCACCTTTCCCATTAACGTTGCCTTATGCCCTTTGTCCCTACGTTAGAGTAACTAACGTGACTCTTAACGTGGCTATGCCTCACCTTCGAGAGCGTTAGTGACAATTACCTTTGTCACTAACACTCAAAGTGCCCCTACTCTCCACGTTAGAGCTTACGTTAACTTTCACGTTAGTGGTCTTAACGTGACCACTAACGTGGGCAATGCTATTTGATCCAACGTTAGTGACAAAGGTGAGTGTCACTAACGTTGGCATTGTTCTTCTCTTCTACGTTAGAGTTCACGGTAACGAAGTTAACATGACTCTTAACGTAGCTCATTGCCAAATCTTGGAATGTTAGTGGTGTTCACATTTACCACTAACGTTGGAGCTTTCTTTTATCTCCACGTTAACTACCATGTTAACTTTGTTAACGTGGCAATTAACGTGGGCTTATGATGGCTTCATGGGCGTTATTGGTGATCACTTTTCTCCTTAACGTTGCAAGCTATTTACCATTCCACATTAGTGGTCACATTAAATAGATTAACGTGAGTACTAACGTGGTTCTTCCTTGCTTCCTTTGTCCTGAAATCAAGCAAATAAAGTGCATCAAAGCTCTAACCAAAATCATGAGATTATGCATCATCAATTTATCATTCAATTCTAGCAAATCCTCATGAAATCCTGTGAAATTCACAATAGTTGCTTGAATCAAGGTGTAAGTGTATTTTCATCCAAAACTTGCCTTTTTCACTAAGAAAATGCATGAAACTACCTTAAAACAGTAAAGAAAAGGTCAGTGAAACTGGCCTAGATGCCCTGGCATCACTTAGCTAGGATCTCCTATTGTCTAGCACTCAATTCCTCCAGTCCTTGCATGAATGTTGGGTATCCGGGGTTAAGAGCGGCCACAGCATTACACAAGTGATTCAGCTTCGCTTGTGTGTTGATATTATATTGCCTCCTTGAAATGGTCCGGGCATCATAAAGATGCCTGAACTCAGCGAGGATCCTCTGTTGCCATTTGTTCTGCTCTATTACTTTGTCGAGTGCACTTCGCACCTCTCCCCAGTCGAACTCCTCTTGCTTCTCCTTCCTTGCTTGCTCAAAGCTTCCTTGGAGGTTTTGTATGTTCTTATTCACCTGGTTCCATTGCTCCCTTTGGCTATTTTGAAATTGGTTGACATCTTCCCTCAATTGGTGCAAATCTCCCTTCATTTGATGCACATCTCCTTGTAGCTGCTCCCAGTTTACTCCTTCAGAAAATTTTTGAAATTGCTGGTATTGTCGATATTATGGTGGTTGAAGCGCCAGGAAATGTGGTTGCTCCTCAGCCTCTTGTTGTTGTTGTTGTTGTTGTTGTTGTGGCACATGAGCATGAGCTCTATGCTTTCTGACCCTCTGAAGTGGGTTGATAGCCAACACCTTGGCCATTTTCTTGGCAGTTATATGCTTATCTTGTATCACTAGCACCTCATCAATAACTTTCTCAACTCCAGCGTCATCACATAGCTCTTGTTTGATGATGGGGAATGCCAACCTTGTGCTTTCATTAGTGCTCTTCAATATCTTGTTGATGTTGTTGGCAATCAACTCCCCAACATTTACATTCTCTCCTTTCATAATGTTGTATATGAGCACAGCTCTCTCCTTGGTCACCTCGGAGGTGTTGGATGTAGGAATCAAAGATCTTCTCACAAAGTCCAACCACCCCTAGCTTGGGGGCTCAAGTCCCTTCTTCTCAGCTGGTTGGGTTTCCCATCTTTGTCATTGATCCACTGCACATTTAGTACACAAATTTTGTTCAGGATTTCATCAAATCCTGGGTCTGGTTGCTTCATCATTTCCTCATAACTCTGAGTGGAGTCTGTCCTCTTCGATAACCATCAACGCCCTTTCTACGTTAGAGGGACTATAGTCAATGGACTTCCCTCTCACATAGCTAATGTACCCAAAAGCTTGCCCTGGTTATGGCCCGGAGTTGGCATAAAATTCCCTTACCACGCTGATGAGCGGATAATTTATACGCTTGTTGGCATTGTTTTTAGGTAGTTTTTAGTAAGTTCAAGCTACTTTTAGGGATGTTTTCATTAGTTTTTATGTTAAATTCACATTTCTGGACTTTACTATGAGTTTGTGTGTTTTTCTGTGATTTCAGGTAATTTCTGGCTGAAATTGAGGGACTTGAGCAAAACTCTGAAAAAGGCTGACAAAAGGACTGCTGATGCTGTTGGAATCTGACCTCCCTGCACTCGAAATTGATTTTCTGGAGCTACAGAACTCCAAATGGCGCGCTCTTAACGGAGTTGGAAAGTAGACATCCAGAGCTTTCCAGAAATATATAATAGTCCAAACTTTATTCGGAAATGAACGACGTAACATGGCGTTGAACGCCAAGTACATGCTGCTGTCTGGAGTTAAACGCTAGAAACACGTCATGATCCGGAGTTGAACGCCCAAAACACGTTATAACTTGGCGTTCAACTCCAATAAA
>NC_029780.3:57413818-57416303 GCF_000817695.3 Arachis duranensis | reverse complement strand
CTCCATACGCCTATCTGAAATTTTCACTATTGATTTACATAAGTATTTCTATCCCTATTATTTTCTTTTTATTATTAATTTTCGAACTCATCATAAACCAATTTAATCTGCCTAACTGAGATTTACAAGGTGACCATAGCTTGCTTCATACCAACAATCTCTGTGGGATCGACCCTTACTCACGTAAGGTATTACTTGGATGACCCAGTACACTTGCTGGTTAAGTTGAACGGAGTTGTGGAAAGAAAGTGCTTCTCTAACAGTGCCTGGAACTCTTGTATCACAATTTCGTCCACCAAGTTTTTGGCGCCGTTGCCGGGGATTGTTCGAGTATGGACAACTGACGGTTCATCTTGTTGCTCAGATTAGGTAATTTTCTTTTCAAAAACTTTTTCAAAATTTTTCTTTTTCGTTTTTCCAAAAATATTTTCGAAAAAAAAATTAATAAAAATACAAAAAAATCATAAAATCATAAAAATAAAAAATATTTTGTGTTCCTGTTTGAGTCTTGAGTCAATTTTTAAGTTTGGTGTCAATTGCATGCTTTAAAAATTTTTCTTGCATTTTTCGAAAATTCCATGCCTTCATAGTGTTCTTCATGATCTTCAAGTTGTTCTTGACAAGTCTTCTTGTTTGATCTTGATGATTTCTTGTTTTGTGTTGTTTGTTGTTTTTCATATGCATTTTTTTGTTTGTTAGAGTCCATGCATTAAAGATTTCTAACTTTGGTGTCTTGCATGTTTTCTTTACATCAAAAATTTTTCAAAAATATGTTCTTGATGTTCATCATGATCTTCAAAGTGTTCTTGGTGTTCATCTTGACATTCATAGTGTTGTTGCATGCATTAAGTGTTTTGATCCAAAATTTTCATGTTTTGCGTCATGATTGTGTTTTTCTCTCTCATCTTAAAAATTTCAAAAATCAAAAAAATATCTTTTCCTTATTTCCCTCCAAATCTTTGAAATTTTGGGTTGACTTGGTCAAAAAATTTTTAAAATTAGTTGTTTCTTACAAGTTAAATCAAATTTTCAATTTTAAAAATCTTATCTTTCCAAAATCTTTTTCAAAAATTATATCTTTTTCATTTTTTTTCTTTTTTTCAAAAATTTCAAAAATCTTTTTCAAAATATTTTCAAAATCTTTTTCATATCTTTATATCATATTTTCGAAAATTCACTAATAATTAATGTGATTGATTCAAAAATTTGAAGTTTGTTACTTTCTTGAAGTTTCTTGTTAGTGAAGTAAGTAATTTTAAATTTAAAAATTAAATCTTTTTATCTTTTATCATATCTTTTTTTCAAAAATTTTATCTTTTTCAAAATTTGATTTCAAAATATCTTATCTAACTTCTTATCTTCTTATCTTTTTCAAATTTGATTTTAATATCTTTTTCAATCAACTAACTAACTTTTTGTTTGTTTCCTATCTTTCTCAAAACCAACTAACTACTCTTCCCTCTCTAATTTTTGAAAATACTTCTCTCTTTTACATAAATTCTTTTTAATTGTTTTAAATTTTAGTTTTAATTATATCTTATCTCTGATTTTCGAAAATCACTAACCACTTTTTCAAAATTATTTTCGAAATTCTCCATCTCTTTTCTTATTCTATTTAATTATTTATTTACTAACACCTCTCTTCACCTCTCTTCATCTAAAGATCCGAACCCAATCTATCCCTTGAGTTTGGATTCTTCTCTTTTCTTTCTTCTATCCCCTTTCTTCTTCTACTAACATAAAGGAATCTCTATATTGTGACATAGAGGATTCCTCTTTCTTTTCTTGTTTTCTTCTCTTTCATATGAGCAGGAGCAAGGATAAAGGCACTCTTGTTGAAATTGATCCAGAACCTGAAAGGACTCTGAAGAGAAAATTAAGAGAAGCTAAATTACAACAATCTAAAGGTAACCTTTCAGAAATTTTTGAACAAGAGAAGGAGATGGCAGCCGAAAATAATAATAATGCAAGGAGAATGTTTGGTGACTTCACAAAGCCAACGTCCAAGTTTGATGGAAGAAGCATCTCCATTCCTGCCATTGGAGCCAACAACTTTGAGCTGAAACCTCAGCTAGTTGCCTTAATGCAACAAAACTGCAAGTTTTATGGACTTCCATTTGAAGATCCTTATCAGTTTTTAACTGAGTTCTTGCAAATCTGTGAGACTGTAAAGACGAATGGAGTTGATCCTGAAGTCTACAGACTCATGCTTTTCCCTTTTGCTATAAGAGACAGAGCTAGAATATGGTTGGATTCACAACCTAAAGATAGCCTGGACTCTTGGGATAAGCTGGTCACTGCCTTCTTGGATAAATTCTTTCCTCCTCAAAAGCTGAGCAAGCTGAGAGTGGATGTTCAGACCTTCAAGCAAAAAGATGGTGAATCCCTCTATGAAGCTTGAGAAAGATACAAGCAGCTGACCAAAAGATGTCCATCTGACCATGTTTTCAGAATGGACCATATTAGATATATTCTATTATGGTCT
>NC_029780.3:57412842-57413629 GCF_000817695.3 Arachis duranensis | reverse complement strand
TCAGAAGAAAGGAGTTCTTGAAATTGATGCTCTGAATGCCATATTGGCTCAGAACAAAGTGTTGACTAAGCAGGTCAACATGATCTCTCAAAGTCTGAATGGATGGCAACATGCATCCAACAGCACTAAAGAGGCATCTTCTGAAGAAGCTTATGATCCTGAGAACCCTGCCATGGCAGAGGTTAATTACATGGGTGAACCTTATGGAAACACCTATAACTCATCATGGAGAAATCATCCAAATTTCTCATGGAAGGATCAACAAAAGCCTCAACAAGGCTTTAACAATGGTGGACGTATTAGGCTGAGCAATAGCAAGCCATATCCATTATCTTCTCAGCAACAGACAGAGAATTCTGAGCAGAGTACCTCTAGCTTAGCAAATATAGTCTCTGATCTGTCTAAGGCCACTTTAAGTTTCATGAGTGAAACAAGGTCATCCATCAGAACTTTGGAGGCACAAGTGGGCCAGCTGAGTAAGAAAGTCATTGAAACTCCTCCCATTATTCTCCCAAGCAATACAGAAGAGAATCCAAAAGGAGAGTGCAAGGCCATTGATGTGATCAATGTGGCCAAATGCACAAGCGAGGAGGAGGACGAAAATCCTAGTGAGGAAGACCTCCTGGGACGTCCTTCAAGCAAGAAGGAGTTTCCTATTAAGGATCCAAAGGAATATGAGGCTCATACAGAGACCATAGAGATTCCATTAAATTTCCTTCTGCCATTCATGAGCTCTGATGAGTATTCTTCCTCTGAAGAGGATGAGTATGTCACTGAAGAGCAAGTT
>NC_029780.3:57412243-57412819 GCF_000817695.3 Arachis duranensis | reverse complement strand
AGAGCAAGTTGCTCAATATTTAGGAGCTATCATGAAGCTGAATGCCAAGTTGTTTGGTAATGAGACTTGGGAAAGTGAACCTCCCTTGCTCATTAATGAACTAGATACCTGGATTCAGCAAACTCTACCTCAAAAGAAACAAGATCCTGGCAAGTTCTTAATACCTTGTACCATAGGCACCATGACCTTTGAACGGGCTCTATGTGATCTGGGGTCAGGGATAAATCTTATGTCACTCTCTGTAATGGAGAAGCTGGGGATCATTGAGGTACAACCTGCCTTGTTCTCATTACAATTGGCAGACAAGTCATTGAGATAAGCTTATGGAATAGTGGAGGACGTGTTAGTAAAGGTTGAAGGCCTTTACATCCCTGTTGATTTCATAATCTTAGACACTAGGAAGAAAGAGGACGAATGCATCATCCTTGGAAGACCTTTCCTAGCAACAGCAGAAGCTGTGATAGATGTCAACAGAGGTGAATTAGTCCTTCAAATGAATGGGGAATACCTTGTGTTTAAGGCACATGGCCATCCCTCTGTGACAAAAGAGAGTAAGCATGAAGAGCTTCTCTCAGT
>NC_029780.3:57410466-57412034 GCF_000817695.3 Arachis duranensis | reverse complement strand
GTAGAAGAAAAAAATCACACCCTAGAGGAAGCACAGGCTGGCGTTCAACGTCAGTAAGGTGCATCTGGCTGGCGTTCAACGCCAGAACAGAGCATGAATCTGGCGCTGAACGCCAGAAACAAGCAACATTCTGGTGCTGAACGCCAGGAATGTGCCTAGAGAAGAAAAGCTGGCGCTGAACGCCAGTAACAAGCATGAAATTGGCGTTCAACGCCAGAAACATGCTTTGCATGGGCGTTTAACGCCCAGAACGTGCACCACTCGGTGTTTAAATGCCAGAATGGTGTGCAAAGGCATTTTACATGCCTATTTGGCGCAGGGATGGAATTCCTTGACACCTCAGGATCTGTGGACCCCACAGGATCACCTCAGGATCTGTGGACCCCACAGGATCCCCACCTACTATATTCCCACCTTACCTCCTAATCCTATTTTGTGATGAGTATTCCCCATGTCACACTTCCCAACACTCATCACCAATCACCTCAATCCCTCTTCCCAATCACCCCTTCACCACTCACATCCATCCACTCTTCCCCATAAACCCCACCTACCTTCAAAAATTCAAAAACATTTACCCACCCATTCCCACCCTAAATGGCCGAACATACACCCCCCTTCTCCCTATATATACCCTTCTATTCTACTTCATTTTCACACAACACAACCCCCTCTTCTTCACCTTGGCCGAACCTACATCTCTCCCTCTCTACCATATTCTCTTCTTCTTCTTCTTCTCTTCTTTCTTCTATTGCTCGAGGACGAGCAATATTTTAAGTTTGGTGTGGTCAAAGCACAATCTTTTTTTATTTTCCACTACCATCAATGGCACCTAAGGCCGGAGAATCCTCTAGAAAAGGAAAAGGGAAGACAAAAGCTTCCACTTCCAAGTCATGGGAGATGGAAAGATTCATCTCCAAGAGCCATCAAGACCACTTCTATGATGTTGTGGCAAAGAAGAAGGTGATCCCTGAGGTCCCTTTCAAGCTCAAGAAAAATGAGTATCCGGAGATCCGACATGAGATCCGAAGAAGAGGTTGGGAAGTCCTAACTAACCCCATGCAACAAGTCGGAATTGGGAACAACTCAACACTTCCTTAGAAGATTTGAGCCACAATGTGGAACAATTAAGGGTGGAACATCATGAGCACTCCATCATTCTACATGAAATAAGAGAAGATCAAAGAGCAATGAGGGAGGAGCAACAAAGGCAAGGATGGGACATAGAAGAGCTTAAGGACATTGTTGGTCCTTCAAGAAGAAGACGCCACTAAAGGTGGATTCATTCCTTGTTCTTATTTCTTTCTGTTTTTTTTGGTTTCTATATTATGTTTATCTATATTTTGTGTCTCTACTTCATGATCATTAGTATGTAGTAACCATGTCTTAAATTTATGAATAATTCCATTAATCCTTCACCTTTCTTAAATGAAAAATGTTTTAATTCAAAAGAACAAGAAGTACATGGATTTCGAATTGATCCTTGAATTTAGTTTAATTATATTGATGTGGTGACAATACTTTTTGTTTTCTGAATGAATGCTTGAACAGTGCATATTTCTTTTGAT
>NC_029780.3:57408919-57409195 GCF_000817695.3 Arachis duranensis | reverse complement strand
ATAGATTAAGGGTGTGGAGCTCTGCTGTACCTCAAGTTTCAATACAATTACTATTACTTTCTATTCAATTCTCTTTTATTCTTATTCCAAGATATACGTTGCGCTTCACTTTGATGAATGTGATGATCCGTGACACTCATCATCATTCTCACCTATGAACGCGCGTGCCTGACAACCACTTCCGTTCTACTCTAAACCGGGCGCATATCTCTTAGATTCCCCAACAGAATCTTCGTGGTATAAGCTAGATAGATGGCGGCATTCATGAGGATCCAG
>NC_029780.3:57404844-57408712 GCF_000817695.3 Arachis duranensis | reverse complement strand
TTTTCACTGAGAGGATGGGATGTAGCCATTGACAACGGTGATGCCCTACATACAGCTTGCCATGGAAAGGAGTAAGAAGGATTGGATGAATGTAATAAGAAAGTAGAGATTCAAGAGGAGCACAGCATCCCCATACGCCTATCTGAAATTTCTACTATTGATTTACATAAGTATTTCTATCCCTTTTATTTTCTTTTTATTATTAATTTCCGAACTCATCATAAACCAATTTAATCTGCCTAACTGAGATTTACAAGGTGACCATACCTTGCTTCATACCAACAATCTCTGTGGGATCGACCCTTACTCACGTAAGGTATTACTTGGATGACCCAGTACACTTGCTGGTTAAGTTGAACGGAGTTGTGGAAAGAAAGTGATTCTCTAACAGTGCCTGGAACTCTTGTATCACAATTTCGTCCACCACACGCCTTCTACCACTTTCCTTGGTGGGTTGCAGAAGAGTGCCTAGCCCCTGTTGTTAATCTCAATGTTGATCTCATGGTGCTCATCCCTTCCCAATTGGAATCCAACCTCTGGGATGATCTCCCTCTCACTCACCCAACCATAGAATTGGTTTTGATTGAATGCGGAGAGGAATTTGTATTCATTGAAGGTTGAGCTTGAGGAACCAGATGTTGGTTCTTTGGTCTTTCTTTTCTTTGAGGTTGAGGACTTTGGTGGTGCCATTGGGTGGAGAGAGAGAGTGTGTTTGAAGGCTTTGCGATAGTAATAGAGTGTTGCAAAGAAACACAAGCAAAACAAAAGTTTTGCTCCAAAAGTGAGGTTTCTATAGGGGTGAGAGTATGGTTCGAATGGTGGGAAAGGAAGAGAATTCAATGTTTTCCCACTTGGGGAGTGGCGCCTAACATGGGAAGAGGTGCTAATCCCTATCCCACCATGCCCTCTGCGTATGTTGAGTTTCAAAGTGCAAGTACACTTTGTCCTCTTTTCTATCAACCAAGTGGGCCCCATTCAATCTCCTGAAAATGAAACCGAAACCCCATGAGTAATGACAATATAATCCTCCACATTCCTTTTTAATGCTAGTGAATGGATTTGCAACTGATGGGTGTCCCTTGGGACACCAAACTTAATTCATTTGCATCTCAATAAATTGGGTTCATCATTGGGTTTTTAAAGTGTTCATGGGAAAGAAGTAATTCCAATTCTTTCACATTCTATTGCTTCTAATCTCCCGTGAACACATTAAAATTCACATTCAAGCCTCCACCAATATATTAAATGCTTTCAAATTGAGTGGCATTGGGCTTCTTAAGTGATCCTCGTATGGTGGTGGCCACACCAAACTTAATCTCTGGGCTTACTCTACAAAATGTAGTTTATCCAAATGGTTGTAAGCCTAGATTAAGTAGGTGAGTGGCCACACCAAACTTTGCTTTTTAGCTAGTTCTTAGCCCAATTACTCATCATCAATAAATGCCTTCATCAAGTTGCATTTCCAGAAATAGGAGACAAATTAATTCATAAAACTATCCTAACTATCAAAACTGAAATTGAACTTCCTAAGCTAATACTCACAATCTACTTCTAAGTAAGCAATAAATCAAAAGGATATAAAGTGTTGGGGTTCCTCCCAACTAGCACTTCTTTATCGTCACTAGCTTGACGTTCTTCCTTTTTCAGTTGAGGTGGTAGCTCACTCTCCTTTCATCCAGTGAGTCCCCCAGGTAATGCTTGAGTCTATGGCCATTTGCAGTGAAGGTTCTTTATGTTTTGTCCTCCATAAGTTCCACCTGACCATAGGGGTGCACTTTGATGATGGTGAAGGGTCCTGACCATCTAGACTTAAGCTTCCCAGGGAAGAACTTAAGTCTAGAATTGTACAATAACACCTTTTGTCCTTCAGTGAACTCCCTCCTTGCTATCTTTTGATCATGCCACCTTTTTGTGTTCTCTTTGTAAATCTTTGCATTCTCATATGCTTGGCTCCTAAATTCCTCCAGCTCGTTGAGTTGCCTTAGTCTCTTTTCTCCAACAGCTTGCTCATCAAAGTTCAATAGTTTTAGAGCCCAGAATGCTCTATGTTCATGCTCAACTGGCAAGTGGCAAGCCTTGCAAAATACCAATTGGTATGGAGACATCTTAATGGGGGTCTTGAAGGCTGTTCTGTAGGCCCATAAAGCATTGTCTAGCTTCTTAGACCAGTCCTTCCTTGAGCTTCCAACAGTTTTTTCAAGAATCCTTTTTAGCTCTCTGTTGGAAATCTCTGCTTGCCCGTTGGTCTGCGGATCATAAGGAGTTGCCACCTTGTGCTTGACTCCATATTTAAGAAGGAGCGCTTCCAGTTTTTTATTGCAGAAATGTGTTCCTCCATCACTAATGAGTGCCCTGGGAACCCCAAACCTGCTGAAAATGTTCATTTTTAAGAAGCTCATTACAACCTTGTTGTCATTTGTGGCGGTGGCAATAGCCTCTACCCATTTTGACATATAATCTACAGCCACAAGTATATAACTATTTGAGTAGGAAGATGGGAAAGGCCCCATAAAGTCAATCCCCCAAACATCAAATAGTTCTAACTCCATTATAAATCTCTGTGGCATTTCATTATTCTTGGGTAGATTGCCAGCCCTTTGGCACTCATCACATCTTGACACCAAGTCCTTTGCATCCTTGAAAATGCTTGGCCAGTAGAATCCACATTAGAGCACCTTGGCTGCTGTTCTTTTTCCACTAAAATGGCCTCCATATGCAGATCCATGACATTGCCAAAGCACCTCTTGTCCTTTCCCATGGGATATACACCTCCTCAAGATCCCATCAGCACACTTTTTGAACAAATATGGCTCATCCCAAATATAGTATTTGGCATCTTTGATGAGCTTTCTCCTCATGTGTTTGTTGATGTTGGTTGGTAGTTCCCCAATTGCTTTGAAATTGGCTATGTCTGCAAACCAAGGGGTTGATGTGTGGAAAACGATCCAACACAAAACTCACCGGCAAGTGTACCGGGTTGCATCAAGTAATAAAAACTCACGGGAGTGAGGTCGATCCCACAGGGATTGAAGGATTGAGCAATTTTAGTTTCGTGGTTGATTTAGTCAAGCGAATCAAGTATTGATTAAGTGGTTTATCATTAACAGAAACTAAATTACTTGAAATGTAAAAGGGGGAAGGGAGAATTGCAGTAAATTAAAGAGCAGGAAAGTAAAGGATGCTAAATCTTAAAGAACAAGAAATTAAATGACTGAAACTTAAAGTGCAAGAAATGTAAATTACAGTAACTTAAAGTGCAAGAAATATAAATTGCTCGAATGGAAAAAGGGAATTGAGGACTGGGATTTCAAAATTTAAACAAGGGAAATTAAACTGCAACAATTAACTAAACAAGAGATGAATTGAAATAGATTAGCTCTCAAACAGAAATGGAAATTAACTTGCAGCAGAGGTTCACAGAAGAACCAACAAGGAAAATGGGATCTCAGGACTCAAGAGACTAGATAGAAAAGTCTAGATCTCAATTGCCTTCCCAGATCCAAGTTCACAAAGCAATTAACCAGAAATTGAAGAAGAAGCAGTAAAGGAAATGTGATTAAACTCAATTATGCAGAAGAGGAATTAAAGAGATTTTGAATGGAGATTGAGACAGAATTTCCTCAATTCTTCACACCCAAAACTCAAAACAAGGAAATTAAAAAGGCCTAAGCAAGAACGAGGAAGAAGAGAGATCAATTCTCCTCCCCAATTCTCTGAAATATCAGTGAAGTCTCTAAGAGAAAGTTTAAAAGCTCAAAATAAAAGTAAAGGTTCAAAGGAAAATTCCAAGTTCAAAAGTAAAGGAAAAGGTCCTAATTACATCAAACTAGCTCCTATTTATACACTTTCTATTCTTGGATCTTAGGAT
>NC_029780.3:57368888-57404636 GCF_000817695.3 Arachis duranensis | reverse complement strand
GCAGGATGCTGCCCTGCCCTCGCGGAGGGCAGGGCAGAATATTTTGGTGCGCCAGTTTGGTGCCTGTGCGTGCTGCTGGTGCTGCCGAACCGTCCCTTGGTGCACCAGAATGGTGCGCTGACCGTGCCACAACAAAATGCTGCCCTGCCCTCGCGGAGGGCAGGGCAGTGTTTCCAAATTGAAGTCCCTTGCGGAGGGCAGGGCAATGTGCCAAAGCTGAAGCTTCCGTGTTCGAGACTTGGGTGACGCGCACGCTACCTATTTTCCTTGGTTCTCTTGGTACCAAAGTGAGGCTTAATTCCTTGCTTCCTTATGGTGCTGTGTTCGATTCTTGTGGCAAGCATTGGTAGGCTTTTTCCTTTGATTTATTTTCCATGAAGGCCCGATACTGCCCTTGTGGAGGGCAGGGCAAGGTTTTTCTCTTCTTTGATCCAAGGCACAATTTTGTGCTCTGCCCTTGTCGTGGGCAGGGCAGAGTTGCCTTTCAAGCCTTGTTTCATTATGTTGCCCTCCTAGAGGGCAGTGTGCCCTTGTGGAGGGCAATGCTTGCTCTCTCCTTTATGCGCCACGCCTTTTTCTCCTTGAGTCACGCTTCCTTAAGCCACGCTTTCTCTTTTCTTCTTTTCTTCACCTACAATCAACCAAAACAACCACTCAAAGTATCACTAAATTCACAAGGCTTATAAATCAATTAAAATTCAATTAAATTTAGCTTAAACCTCATGAGTTAGCATCAAATTAATGGTAGTTGCTTGATTTAAAGAAGTTATGCATTTTCATTCCAAATCACTTACTTAGGATGCAAGAAAGTGCATAAAGACTAATAAAACAAATGAAATTAGCTTGAAAAATGGGTATATGATGACTTGTCATCAAGGGTCTCTTGGATTATCATCAATTGCTCATGAGGGAAGCTTTTGTTCACTACAAGATGGTGTGCTCCTTCTTCTTCTTGTGGAATTCTTGAGAGGTGGTCAGCTACTTTGTTCTCTGCTCCACTCTTCTCTTTAATTTCAATGTCAAACTCTTGGAGTAGCAGGATCCATCTTATTAGTCTTGGCTTGGACTTTTTTTTGGTAAGTAAGTATTTGAGTGCTACATGATCAGTAAATACAATTACTTTAGAACCAATGAGATATGATCTAAATTTATCAAAAGCAAAGACAATGACAAGTAATTCCTTTTCTGTAGTGGTGCAGTTCCTTTGATTCTCATTAAGAACTTTGCTGGCATAGTAAATGACATGCACCAATTTATCCTTCCTCTGTCCTAAAACAGCACCCACTACAAAATCTGATGCATCACACATCAACTCATAGGGCAAATCCCAGCATGGTGGTGCTATGATAGGTGCAGAGAAAAGTTTGTTCTTAAGTTCCTCAAAAGCAAACATGCATTCATTATCAAAAACAAAAGGCACATTAGAGACAAGCAGGTTGCTAAAGGGTTTGGCAACATTAGAGAAGTCCCTAATAAACCTCCTATAGAAGCCAGCATGTCTTAGAAAACTTCTAATTGCTTTGGCATTGCAAGGTGGGGGTAACTTTTCAATCACCTCCACTTTTGCCTTGTCTACTTCTATGCCCCTTTTTGAGATTTTATGACCAAGGACCACCCCTTCTGTAACCATGAAATGGCATTTTTCCCAATTTAAAACAAGGTTGGTCTCTTGGCATCTCTTTAGCACCAAGGCCAAGTGATGTAGGAAATCAAAATATGAGTTACCAAATAGAGAGAAGTCATCCATAAACACCTCAATGAATCTTTCAATCATATATGAAAATATGGAGAGCATGCACCTTTAGAATGTTGTAAGTGCATTGCACAATCCAAAGGGCATTCTCCTATAAGCAAAGACACCATATGGACAAGTAAAAGAAGTTTTCTCCCGGTCCTTGGGGTCTACAACTATTTGGTTGTAACCCGAATAACTGTCAAGAAATCAGTAGTATTCATGTCCAGCCAGCCTCTCAAGCATCTGGTCCATGAATTGAAGGGGGAAGTGGTCCTTCCTGGTGGCTTCATTGAGCTTCTTGTAGTCGATCCACATGCATCAACCAGTCACCGTTTTTGTCGGTATCAGCTCATTCTTCTCATTTGGTACAGCAGTGACCCCTCCTTTCTTTGGAACTACTTGTACAGGGCTCACCCAAGGGCTGTCTGAGATGGGGTAGATCACCCCAGCTTGCCACAACTTTAACAACTCCTTCTGGACTACTTCATTCATAGTTGGGTTCAGCCTTCTTTGTTGTTATCTTGAGGACTTAGCACCCTCCTCAAGCAGGATCTTTTGTATGCACATTGAGGGGCTGATCCCCTTTAAGTTTGTGAGTGTCCAGCCTATAGCATCCTTGTGTTGTTTCAGCACTTGGACGAGTTTCTCTTCTTGCTCCTTACTCAAGGTTGAGTTGATGATCACTGGGTAGGTGCTATTGTCACCCAGATATGCATATTTCAAGCTTGAAGGTAAGGTTTTCAGCTCTAGTTTTGGTGCCTCTTCTCCATTATTGTCTTTGGGGTTTAACATGATTGAACTTCCCATGGTTCCTTGTGGTAGTTCTCCACGTGGTGTTTGTTGCTCTAATTCCATAGTTCTTTCACATTGCTGTTCTTCCAAAACTCCTTGAACTATCTGTTCTATGATGTCCACCACCATGCATTCTCCTATTGATTCCTTAGGGTAACTCATTGCTTTGAAGACATTGAAGATCATCTTCTCCTCATGTAATCTTAAGACCAGTTCTCCTTTTTGCACATCAATGATGGCTCCAGCAGTAGCTAGGAATGGCCTTCCTAGGATAATTGAAGTGTTAGCCTCTTCTTCCATATCCAGCATAACAAAGTCAGCTGGGAAAATGAATTCTCCCACTTTCACCAATAAATCTTCCACTACTCCATGTGGAAACTTGAATGTTCTGTCAGCTAGTTGGAGTGCCATTCTTGTTGGTTTGGCTTCCTCAATTCTCATCCTTCTCATCATGTTCAAGGACATGAGATTGATGTTAGCCCCCAAGTCGCATAAGGCCTTCTCAATATTGATATCCCCGATAATGCAAGGGATTTGGAAACTTCTTCGGTCTTTCATTTTCTGGGGGAGTTTCTTTTGTATGATGGAACTACACTCCTCAATTAAGACTACAATCTTCTTTTCTCCCCAGTTTCTTTTTCTTGTCATGAGTTCCTTCAAGAACTTGGCGTAGAGGAGCATTTTCTCTAGTGCTTTAGTAAATGGTATATTGTTTTAGAGCTTTTTGAAGATTTCCAAAAATCTGGAAAATTGGCTATCCTTCCCATCCTTCCTTAGCCTTTGTGGGTATGGTGCCTTTGCCACATAAGGCTTCAAGACTGGGTTTGGTGAAGATGGGCCAGGGGTCTCTTCCTTTTTCTTGTTTTCAGGCTTTTATACAGCATCTTCTTCGTGGTTCTGCTGGCTTGGAGTTGCCTATTCTACCATCTTTCCACTCCTAAGTACGATGGTCTTGCATTTCCCTCTTGGGTTGGCCATGGTGTCACTAGGAAATGTGTATGTAGGCATTGGAATTTACTTGGATAAGATCCCCACTTGTACTTCCAACTTTGAGATTGTGATAAACCCCGTTTGTAGGGGTTATCTTGTATTGATTTTAGGAGATTTTAACACCTTTTACCCATATTTATTCAATAAATTAGCATGATTTTGTGATTATCTCTTTATTTGTGCTTAGATGTGAAAACATGCTTTCTAAACCTTAAATTAGTTAAATTTAATTCATCTTTGATTCCACTAGATGCCTTGATTTGTTTGTTAAGTGGTTTTGGGTTGAAAAGGCTAGGAATGGATCAAAAGAGTGAAGAGGAAAGCATGCAAAGTGGAGAAATCATGAAAAGCCAAAGAGTTGAACTCGCCTATGGACGCGTTCGCGCACCTGGCGCTCATGCGCACCCTGCGAAATGGCCCATAGATGCGTACGTGTGCTGTGCGTGTACACGTCGATGTTGATGCTTGATTTTTAAGTGAATTCGCACCCGACAAATTCTCAAGGGTTGTGGGGCCCACTTGCAACCACCTTTGGTGCCAGAAATGCTATTTAAAGCCAAGGATTGAAGAGCAAAATAAGATTGAACCATTCACACTCATTAGCATTAGTTTAGAGTTAGTTTTAGAGAGAGAAGCTCTCACTTCTCTCTAGAATTAGGATTAGGATTATGTTTAGTTCTTAGATCTAGGTTTTAATATTTGCTTTCTTCTACTTCTACCTTTCAATTCCTTCTTGTTACATTCATTCTTCTTCTATTCTTTTGTTGTAATTTCCTTTATGTTGTTCTTATACTTTGTTGTAGATCTACTATTGTTCCTTTCATTTTCTTTCAATTCAATTCAAGGTAATTCATAATAATTATGTTTCTTTTGATTGTTGTTGTTAATTCCTTTCCATAATTATTGTTAGATTCTACTCTTGTTGTCAATTTGCTTTGCTTTTCTTTTGTACCTTCCAAGTGTTTGATGAAATGCTTGGTTGGGTTTTAGTGTAGGTTTTGTTCCTCTTGGCCTAGGTAGAGTAATTAGTGACTCTTGAGTTATCTAATTCCTTTGTTGATTGATAATTAGAAGTTGCTAATTGATTTGAATGCCTCTAAAGCTAGTCTTTCCTTTAGGAATCAAATTGATTCATCCACTTGACTTTCCTCCATGGTTAGAGGTTAACTAAGTGGTAGCAATGAACAATTTGTGGTCACAATTTAGGAGGATAACTTGGATAGGACTTCTAGTTCTCATATCTTGCCAAGAACTTTGTTAGTTTTAAGTTTATTTTCCTTGCCATTTATATTTCTTGTCTAAAATCTCAAAAACCCCAAAATAACTCATAACCAACAACAAGACACTTTATTGTAATTCCTAGGGAAACGACCCGAGGTTCAATACTTTGGTTTATAAATTTTAGGGGTTTGTACTAGTGACAAACAACTTTTTGCATGAAAGGATTATTGATTGGTTAGAAAATATACTTGCAACGAGAATTCATTTGTGAAATTCTTCACCGTCAAAAATCCAATCATCAAAATGGCGCCATTGCCAGGGAATTGCAATGGTGTTGTGTTATTGATTATTGTATATATGTGAATATTGTGAATAGCTTGCTTTTTGGATTGCTTGTTAGTTTTTGCTAGTCTCAGTATTTTGTTTCATTATTTCTTATTAGTTTTTGTTTCTTATTTTCTCTTTCTACCATGAATTCTCACTTTGGTTATGAGCTTAGTTACAATTGTGTTGTAGGTAATGGGAACTTCAATGAAGAGATGTATCAAGGATGGGATACTCAAAGGTGGGAGGAGCCATATGCATACGATCAATCCTCATGGCAACAACCTCCACCAATGCACTATGAAGAAGAACCATTTTATGATGCATACCAATCCAATGGCTATGGTGGATCCCCTTGTGATTTTCAAGAACCACCACCATATGCCTATGAGTCATATCCTCAACATGAACCTCAACCACACTCACAAGCCTATTTTCACCAAACACCTCCACATGACCCCAATCCATATCCACCATACCAACCACCTTTTGAACCATATGAGCCATACATGGAACCACCACAATATCAACACTTCCAAGAACCACCTTCTCCATATTATGACCAAGATGAACCACCTCCAATGTGTGAAAACTTTTAACCACAAGATGAATTCTACCTTCCACCACAACCCTCCATGGAAGAATATCCATGTCCATCCTTCAAGGAAGCAATGGATCGGCTTCAAGCAACCGTCCATGAAAAGTTAGATGCATAAGACTCATACCATATGTCCAAGAGGACGATTGTGGAGGATCAACCAAAGAGGGAAGAAATGAAGGGGATTGTAGAATCTCAACTTGAGAACAATAGATTGGAGTGTGTTAAGCAACAAATGAAACAAATGGAGTACATAGAACCACCACATCATTACTATGATGAACCATCTTCCTATTATGAACCTTTCTCCCAAAATGATGAATCCTTCCACCCACCCCAATCTCTAATGGATGAAACCCTTGGTATTCTTGTTCAAGGGCAAGAAGAGATGAAAAGGGATGTGCAAAATTTTATGGCCGCCTTGGATGCGGTAACAAATCAATTAGCCTCCCAATGCTTGAACACTCAAGGAACTCCCATGGATACATGTGGAGAATCAAATGAAGAACATAACATGAAGGAGAGATTGGAAACTCCGGTGGAAAATGTGGAAAGTTTCTTTGTGTTGGAACAATTGGGAGAAGCTAGGATTATTGAAGAAAAGGAAGAAATGGTTGAAGACTTAGGAGATGCGAAACCTCTGTGGGAACCTAGAGTTGAAGAAGACCCTTCCAAGAAGATTGAAATTGATGTTGAGGAGGGATGTGCACAACCTCCAAGGCATATTCCATATGAAGACTTGGATGGGATAGAACAAGAATTGAGTTCCCATGGCAATGAAGATCAAGCATCAAATCTTAGCGGTGAAGAATCCTTTGAACTTGAAGAACCTTCTCCTGGTGAAATTGGAAGCAATATTTAGGTAAATTTCTCTCATCCTCCCAATTATAATTCTAGTAAGGGAAAAGGTTTAGATAAAATTATTGAACAAAGGATTGGAATTAAGAGATCTTGTGAAGAGGTGGAAGTCCTTAGAAATAGAAGGATAGGAGTGGAATACGCTTTGTCAAGAACCTTGGAATCATCTTTGCCTAGGTTGCCATCTACTCCTTCACTTGAGTGGGTAAAACTCATTTCTATTAGATTTAGTGTCCCACTTGAGTATGGCTTGCTTGAAATGGATGGTCAGCTTAGGGAGCTTTGTGGGATGAAGCGTAAAAGAAAAATGTTTTATGGTTGGCGTTGCAAATCAAGGCTCATTATGGTTGATGCTTCAAACATGAGATATAAAGGTTGGAGTAGTGCTCAACTAGATGGGTCTAGGAGGATTGTTGGCCACTATATTGAGAATTCATCATGCCTACCACCCAGATGGACTAATAATGATGATCAACTTCAAGACGGGCATGAAAATAAAGTGTGGGATCCCGGATTACAAGAAGAGGATCAACTTTGGGAGCCCCAAGCTTGTAAAGAGCTCCATCAACACTTGGCTCAATCCATAAGAAATCTTGGGGCACAATGGAGAACCAAGCATTGGTGGGAGTTCCAAAATGAATTCAAGCACAAGCCATCTTGATGAGGAGCTCCTCATGAGTCCAACTTAAGGACAATAAACAAAAGTGCTAGGTGGGAGACACCCCACCATGGTAATATCTTTTCATTTTCCCTTTTGTAAATATTGGTAAAATTAGTTTAATCTCATGTTTTGCTTAGTTAGTTGAGTATATTTGGTAGTATATTATGCTAAATAAGGTTT
Organism: Arachis duranensis; assembly: GCF_000817695.3. Taxonomy (NCBI): domain Eukaryota; kingdom Viridiplantae; phylum Streptophyta; class Magnoliopsida; order Fabales; family Fabaceae; genus Arachis; species Arachis duranensis. The sequence continues at coordinate 57,397,277 of NC_029780.3, read as the reverse complement.
TAGGGTGTTTTGGTAGCTGTTTGGAGGTTTGGAATGCTTGGATTGGTGCAAAAACATAGAAAATTTTGAAAAATAGAGCACCATCCACGCGTACGCGCACTGTACGCGTACGCGTGCATCAAGCATTTTCACCTACCCACGTGGACGCGCCACGCACGTGTACGTGTGGATGCAGAAGTTCCACCCTCCATACATTAACCCGAGAGTTAGGCCAGCACTGTGCGAAAATTAGGCCTAAGGCACAAACCAATTCGCGCGTACGCGCACCTGGCGCATACGTGCCCTTTTGGCAACTTGCGGATCGATGCGCCAACGCAACGTGCGCGCGCGCGCTGATAGTGCCACCTGCCCTCTTGGTACATTTTCCAGAGAGTTATGCCCATGATGCGCCAATGTTATGCCTTTGGCACAAAACCACCTGCGTGTGTGCGCACCTGCCGCGTACGCACCACTCTCGGAATAAGCCATCAACACGGGCGCACCTTGTATACATACGCGTCGCATCCATTGCACCACCATCCGTGCACGCGCACCCTGCGCACGTACGCGCGGATGTCTTTCCTTCACTACATTTATTTTCTTCTCCCCTTTCTATTTCTTTCCTTCTCCTTTCTTCTCCCCTTCTTCTACTCCTCATCCAACACTCCCAAACACCATTAATAACCATTTATTTTAGTTAACTAATTAGTTAGTTAGTTAGTTGATTAGTTATTTAGTTTGATTTTCATTATCTCTTTTTTATTGCATTGGATTGTTATTCTTGTTTACCCCTAATTACTGTTGAGTATTCAAAAGGGATGTTATCTTAACATCATTATGTTTATAATCTTTGTTGGAATCTATTGTTGAGGTTATATTTTGCTACTTAGCTTTGAGTTTTTCATGCTTACCTTTTAAGAAGTCCAAGTTATGAAAAATACCTACAAGCATGTTTAATCTTTTTGAATTGCATGATTTGGCCACCATGTGATTTGAATCCTTTTCCTTGATTAGGCAATCTCTTGATGGATGATGTTATACATTTACCTCAATACATTATATTTCATGATCATATCCATCCATATGTTTTTAGCTTGAATGCTTTCATGCTTCTTTAATGCTTGTTTTACCTTACAAGTTTACTTAAAGCATCTCAAAGCACACTAGGATAAGTGAAGTGCATGCTTCTTTTGTGACATTTCTTTTTATGCTAATATGTGTTCTAAAAGGCGCCTAATTTAGAACTTACATCCCTATTTTCATGAATGTCACAACTTATTCACTCACATCATTCTCGTGATTTACCTCATTTCAACAATGTATGCTTCCTTGCTTTTATATCTTCTCATCTTATGGTGTTATATTTTTGTTTTTCATGATGGATGCACCACAAGAAATAACGGAAGCAAGACTAAAAACACGCAGCACCGGTTGACCTACCAGCTGAATGTAGCAATCCGGAGAGTCGCCGTACCCCTTGCTCATCTTTGAGTGCACCGAGGACAGTGCAAACTTTTAAGTGTGGGGAGGTCGTCTGACCGGTCGGTGATTTTGGGTGACAAATTTCCAATTCCAACACTTTTGCATTTCATTCTAAGATTTTAGGATTTTTACTTGCATTTTCTTATTTTTGCATACATATACAAAATAAGCTTAGTGAAAATAATGAAATTTTTCGAGAAAATTATCTATAGGGCACCTCAATTGATTTGAGTGAAAAACTTTTTCATAGAACTTGCTTGAATTATATATATTGTGGAACATGATTTTTGAGCTAAGAACACAAGCTTGTGAGATTTAAGCCTAATGGTATGGTTACATCTTATAACCACTTAGTGTTCCTTCTTGTGCGCAATTATTCTCTTTCTATGATTGTATTCTTTGATTTGTTTGATTCTTTATGTCCATTACTTTGTGTATTCATGCATTTATATGATTGAGGCCATCATTTCATTAGCTCACTTACCCAAATAGCCTTACCTTTTATCTTCCTTTGTTAGCCAATTTGAGCCTATGCTTAACCCACTTTGTTCTTAATTTATCACTTTACAAGCCTTAAAGAAGAAAACAATAAAAGTCCTTAATTTGTATCTTTGATTAGCTAAGGCTAGTGTGTGTGAGTATCATTCAAGTGTGGGAACCTTGGGACATCGGGGGAGTAAAAGGGTAGTTGTGTATTGATATTGAAAATATTGGGAATTGGGTACATACTCATGTATTGATCAAATGTAAAACATTATGCATTGATGTTCTTGTATATAGAAAAAAAATGAGAAAAACAAAAGAAAAATAAAAGAAAAAAGAAAAATAATATGGAAAGGAAAAGTAAAAAAATAGAAAAAGAAAGAAAAAGAAGAAAAACAATAAAAAGGGGACAAAATGTCCCAAAGTAAAGTTCAATAAAAGTCAATGCATATGTATTGTGAAATGTAAAGAGAATGCATGAGTATGTGAAAAAGTGAGAAGAATGGGTAGTTAGGATAGAGCTTAATTGTATAGGTTGTCATAGGTTAGGTGGGAAGTCTAAACTTATCAAAGATTCAAATTCTAAGTTCACTTAACCATATATGCATCCTACCTTGACCCTAACCCCATTACATCCTAAAGAAAAGTTCCCATGATAGATGTATGCATGCATGAAATATATGTTGATTGTTAGAAGAAGAACAAATCTTGGAAAGCATGATTAGGGGAGAATTGAGTGAATTGACCCTAAACACTTGAGCGAATAGAGTGCAAACACATCCGGTGAGGGTTCGATTGCTCAATTACATGTTTCCACCTACAATCATCTTCTTTTATGCAAGTTTGTAAAAATATTTAATAACTCAATCCAATTGTTGATTAGACTTGCTAGTCCTTCGCCCTTGTGCATATATGCTTCTTGGGAATTGATTTATTTTGACCAAGCAATTGCATTCATTTAGATAGTTGCACTTAGATAGGTTGCATATAGTTTAGTTCCATTGAATAAATGCCATAGCCTTACTTCATTCTTGGTTTAAGCATGAGGACATGCTTGGTTTATGTGTGAGGAGGTTGATAAACCCTGTTTGTAGGGTTTATGTTGTATTGATTTTAGGAGATTTTAACACTTTTTACCCACATTTATTCAATGAATTAGCATGATTTTGTGATTATCTCTTTTTTTGTGCTTAGATGTGAAAACATGCTTTCTAGACCTTAAATTAGTTAATTTTAATTCATCTTTGATTCCCCTAGATGCCTTGATTTGTTTGTTAAGTGATTTCAGGTTGAAAAGGCTAGGAATAGATCAAAGGAGTGAAGAGGAAATCATGCAAAGTGGAGAAATCATGAAAAGCCAAAGAGTTGAACTCGCCCATGGACGCGTACCCATGCTGTGCGCGTACGCATCGATGTTGATACTTGATTTTTAAGCGAATTTACACCCAACAAATTCTCAAGGGTTGTGAGGCCCAATTGCAACCAACTTTGGCGCCAGAAATGCTATTTAAAGCCAAGGATTGAAGAGCAAAAGGAGATTCAACCATTCACACACATTAGGATTAGTTTAGAGTTAGTTTTAGAGAGAGAAGCTCTCTCTTCTCTCTAGGATTAGGATTAGGATTAGGTTTAGTTCTTAGATCTAGATTTTAATTCATCTTCTTCTACTTCTATCTTCTCAATTCCTTGTTGTTACATTTATTCTTCTTCTATTCTTTTGTTGTAATTTCCTTTATGTTGTTTCTCTATTTTGTTGTAGATATACTATTGTTCCTTCCATTCTCTTTCAATTCAATTCAAGGTAATTCATAATAAATGTGTTTCTTTTGATTGTTGTTGTTAATTCCTTTCAATAATTGTTGTTAGATTCTATTCTTGTTGTCCATTTGCTTTGCTTTTCTTTTGTACCTTCCAAGTGTTTGATAAAATGCTTGGTTGGATGTTAGTATAGATTTTGTTCCTCTTGACTTTGGTTGAGTAATTAGTGACTCTTGAGTTATCTAATTCCTTTGTTGATAGATAATTAAAAGTTGCTAATTGATTTGAATGCCTCTAAAGCTAGTCTTTCCTTTAAGAGTTGATTAGGACTTAAGGAATCAAATTGATTCATCCACTTGACTTTCCTCTATGGTTAGAGGTTAACTATGTGGTAGCAATGAACAATTTGTGGTCACAATTGGGTAGGATAACTAGGATAGAACTTCTAGTTCTCATATCTTGCCAAGAGCTTTGTTAGTTGTTAGTTTATTTTCCTTGCCATTTATATTTCTTGTCTAAAATCTCAAAAACCCCAAAATAACTCATAACCAACAACAAGACACTTTATTGTAATTCCTAGGGAGAACGACTTGAGGTTCAATAGTTCGATTTATAAATTTTAGGGGTTTATACTAGTGACAAACAACTTTTTGCATGAAAGGATTATTGATTGGTTTAGAAACTATACTTGTAACGAGAATTAATTTGTGAAATTCTTCACCGTCAAAAATCCAATCATCAAACCACCAGTAAAATAACCCTCGTCATGCCTCCACCATATGAGTATCTCTCAGTTGCATAGACATACAATACAGACAAGGAAAACAAAGATAGAATACAGATAAAGTAGGTAGAATATATAGCAATTAGACATAGTTAATTAAATAGACAATCCCAATTAATGCAAACTCAAACAAAACAAACAAATGCATATGATATATGTTTGCCCTATAGTTGATGATATCATGTGTCGGTTATATAACCAACCAGACATGTCCTGGTAGCTAACCTTAGACAAAAACACCCATTGCAGAGCAAGTGGGCCTTAACCACAACCCTCTTGCTACTACCCGCTTAACGCAGAGCAAGTGAAATAAACCACTACTGCTGCTACTACCCAGGCGAGTGTTTAAAAACTCAACCTAGAGCAAGTGGAATAATCCACTACTGCTATTACTACACAGGCATCACAATCATTGACCTAGAGTAAGTGGGATGAACCACAATCCGTGCTACTACCCAAGTATCTCAGTCACTGATTTGGAGCAAGCGGAACGAACCGCAATCCTTTCTACTTCCCAGGTACCTCATTCAATCTAAAATCAATCATCAATCATAATCTATCAACGTTGCATCATTCACAATCATGTCTTCATCATCACCATCGTACATATCTCATCAAGTCAATCATTCTCTCTTCAATTCTCATCCAATAACAGCTTTACCTTCCCCAACATACTCATCCTTATTGAATCACTAACCCAGAGTAAGCAGGACAAACCACAATCCTTGCTACTTTCATGTACCTCATTCAAAAATAATTCATTCTCAACATCATTCCAATTCATCATTAATCCATTTATAACGTTTTCGCACTTCCCCAAACAATCCATATTAACTCAATCATAAATCATATTTCATCAATACTTCATCGTTCTCAAATAGTCAACATTATTTTAGTTCTCATTCATATCATAATCAACACGTCCACACTTTCTTAGTTCTAACTCCATCCTCTATAACCCTCTTCACTGCCACTTAACTTCCCCTATGAGTTCACTCTTTTTTCTAGGATTAAAAATTAGGTATGGGACCAAAGAAGGTAGTTCAGAGGTTTGGAATTCTAGAAAACTAGTGTAGTATCCAACAATGTCACTTTTAGCCAAAATAAGGGTCTATGTTCACATACGCGAGATGGCAAAAAAAATGAACTTCTTGAAAGCATGCTCGTGTATGCGACCCCTCCTTTTCCCTCAAAAGAATCTAAGTCACAAAATCAGTATTCTACAGCTAATTTCCGACGATCATAACTTCCTCTACGAAACTTAGATTTTCACAAACTTTAAACCGTTTAAAACTCTTGAAATTATCTTTAACTTGAAATAAATTTGGTTCAAATCGAAAATCCAAGGCTCAAGTTATAATCTATCGAAGCTCAAAAATCCATTTTTACCACAAGAGTTTAAAACCTCTATTTTCCGAATTCTCAATTTCCAACCAAAGTTTCATGATGCGTAAGCTTCTTCCCCTTATTTTTTGTTTATTTTAAGTTATAATTTTTTCAGTTCTAATTCAATTCTAGTGTTTTAAACCTCTTTGGATGCTACTTTGAGTTATTTTAGTGTTTTAATTATTTCAGGTGAACTTCAGAAAAGTTTGGCAGAGTTCGCGTACAAGAAAGAGAAGATTTGGAAGCTGTCCACTAGGGCGCTAAATGCCCAGCTGGCATTTAGCGCCAGTAACACAGCAACGAAGGGAGAGATACTGCCTTCTAGTTGGCGTTTAGCGCTAAGCCATGCGAACTAAGCTTTACCAAAGGAGTATCTTTAGTTGGTTTTATCTTTTAATTACTCTATTTTATTTTATTTTAGTTATTTTTAGTTACAAACAAAATCTTTTAGGTTTAGGATTTATTATTTTATTTAAGTTTTGAAATCAAATTTGGTTAGGTATAAAAGGAAAAAGACCCTCCTCTTTTGGGATCTTCTCACTTCTGCAATTTGACATTTTTCTGAACCTTTATTTTTTCTCTGAGTCATGAGTTACTTAACCCCCTCGGTTAAGGTTAGGAGCTCTGTTTATTTCTATGGCCTAAGACTATTGCTTTTCTATTTTAATTAATTTATTAATTCAGTTTCAAGGATTACTTATTTCGATAGATCGAAAGAATAACCCTTATTCTATTGGCGTTCATGTGATTCTTGGAAGAGTTATCTCACTTGAACAACAGCTGGAAAGTAAATTCCTCCTAAATTTCTAATTACTTGGACTTAACGGGATATGTGACATATAATCTTTTTATATCTGGGTAATTATGGTTTTTGTGGCCATGAACTAGAATTTAACTTAACCCTCTAATCGAAATTAAGTGACCAAGACATTGACGGTTAACTAGGTTAGAGGAGACTAAATTACTAAGACATTAGGATTTAGTCACTGACAGTTTGCAATGAATGAATCTTGCATGATTAAATTAGTTGGTAAGAAAACTTAATCCGAAAGAATAAACATCTCTGATACCTTAACTACCTTCTCACATATATTTTACACAATTCTCACTGTTTGCGTTCTCTACTCTCTTACCTACTATTTAATGCTTTTTGAAACCCAAAAACATCACTTTTTGCTTGAATGACTAAGGATTCATTTGACTATTGTTGCTCAGTGCATCAATCCTCGTGGGATCGACCCACACTCACCTGAGATATTACTTGGTATGACTCGGTGCACTTGCCAGTTTAGTTATGGGCATTTGAAAATCCACAACCATGTTTTTGGAGCCATTGCCATAGATTGACTGTGATTGACAACTAACGATTGTCTGATTGCTTAGATTATGCGTTTGTAGGTTTTAAGTTCTATTTGTTTTGTTCTTTAAATTTTTGAAATTTTAGCTTTATTTTATTTAAATTTTTTTCTTAATTTCTGAAATTAAATTTGGTGTCCCCCATTAGTAATATTATTTTACTTTTCCAGATTAATTTTTGATGACATGTCATCATATACCTATTTTTCTATGCTTTTTCATACAAGAAATTGATTATTAGTGCTTAAATATTGCATTCTTTTGTGCTTAATTAGAATATTTCCTTGATCTTTTAAATTTATAAATCTTGTAGGAAATAAGAAGAAAAAGAAGCAAAGAAGCACAAAATAAGCTAAAAAGGAGAGAAAAAGAGCTTTGGGGCACACTTTGAAATTGGAGCACACTTTGGAGTCTTAGGTCACGCTTTTAAAAGCGTGGCCCATGACCAAATTAATGGAGAATAAGCAATCAGCACACACTGCCCTGCTCTTGCCAAGGGCAGGGCAATATCGTGATGAAGCAAAGTGAGGTTGAAGCAAATTTTCGCTAAGTTAAAATCTGGGCGTTTACAGCATGACCATGCCTACTTCAAAGGGCTATAACTTGAGTTACAGACGTGCAATAAATGTGCTTCCAGTTGCGTTGGAAAGCTGACATTCAGAGCTTTCCAACGATATATAGCAATCCATATTTGGCATAAAATTGAGGCATGAGTGGGCATCTTTAAGGGCCAAAAATAAGCGAAAATAAACCAAAGTGCTTGCACCAAGGTTCGAAGCTGGAGCCTCACTCCAAAGCAAAGTAGCGCTCATTATTCTGCTCTGCCCTCTTGGAGAGCAGGGCAATGTCGTGATCTCCTCATCAAAAATCAAGGAAAATTGCTCCCCCAAATGCTTTCACCAAGGTTCGAACTTGGGACTTCACCCAAGAACAAGGAAAGCTTTGCGCTGCCCACAAGGAGAGAAGAGCAACAATCCTTGGCACCGCCAACACGCATGCTTGGCGCACACAAGGGAGCTTGGGCAGCGCACAAATTGGCACGGGCATGAACACTTGGCATACAACATGCTTCCTCACACAACTTCCCTGCTCTACCCTCCACAAGGGCAGGGCAGCCTCCTGGGAGCAAACACTCATGGGCCAAAATCCAACCAAAATTCCATTTAAATTCAATTCCTCTCCAAATTGAATCAAGGCCAACCAAACCCATTTCTCCTCAAATCCAGAGCAAGAAAAGCCCACATCATCACTCAAAGGCACATGGATCAATTAGATTAGGATTTTCATTTTAATTGTAATTTGTTTTAATTTTCACTTTGTAAAGCCTATATAAAGGCATCAATTCCATCCCACTAAGGAGGCTAGCTCCATTAGGGAGTAGTAGTAGTAGATAGCTCTCTCTTTTAGTTTTCATTTCTGTTTTGAATCTTGGGTGGAGATTGGAAGGAATTCTGTTTTCATTCTCCATCTGCAACTTCTCTTGTTATTTGTCTGCATAATTCAAGAAATTAAAGATTTGAATCAAAACTCTCTTTACTGCTTGCTTCTCTTCTTTCTTCTGCAAACTTGTTTTCTATTGAATCAAGGAAGGGAGTGAGATCTAGACTTGTTCTCTAGTCTCAACCAACCCCTGAGATCTTGAACCCAGTTTTTAATTGCTGCAACTTAAGCACTTATTTTGCTGCAAATTAAGCACCAATATTTCTCTGTTTACTCTTCAAGGCATTTTACTTTTTGTTTGGTTCCTCAATTCAGTTTACATTAAGCTTGCTGCAAATCTCATTTACATTTCCTGCACAATTTTAATTCCTCTGCAATTGCTTTAAGTTCTGATTCACTGCAATTTTGCTTCTCTGTTTACATTGCTCCCAATTTACTTTCCTGCAATTTATGCTTGCTACAAGAGTTTTGAGTTCTGATCTATTGCTCTCTTTAATTTCCAACACCCAACCCCCCTTTAATTTTCATGCAATTTACATTTCTTGTCATTTAAGATTTTGTCAATTTACTTTTCTTGCTCTTTAAGTTTCCTGCCATTTACATTCTGTGATTTAAGTTCATTGCTTTTTACATTCTGCTGCAACAATTCTCACTCACCAATGTTAGCTTGACTAAACTAATCACCCACTAAAATTGCTTGATCCATCAATCCCTGTGGGATCGACCTCACTCTTGTGAGTTATTACTACTTGATGCGACCTGGTACACTTGCCGGTTGGATATGTGTGTTGGAAATTCATTTTCCGCAAAAACACCGTCAATTTTCTTTTCATTATTTTTGAATTCAGTAGCTTATTTTTCTTTATTGGTTTTTCAATTTTTTAGAGTTATTTATTTATTTTATTTTGTTTTATTTCTCTTACACAGGATATCTCATTGGGAATTCTCTGCACTCTAACGTAGTGATTTCCACCTTTTCTTTGTTTTCTGTTGTTTTTATGTAGGAACAGAAACAAGGAACCTCTCTTAATATGGATTCACAACCGAGGAGAACACTTGGGAATAGCCTGAATTTCTATGGGAATAGCATTATTGTCCCCTATCGTTGTAAACAACTTTGAGCTGAAGCCTCAGTTGATTTCTCTAGTGCAGCAAAATTGCCAGTTTCACGGTTTCCTGTAGGAAGATCCCAACTTATTTATATCTAATTTCCTATAGATTTGTGATACTATGAAGACTAATGGGGTGAATCCTGATATTTTCAGGCTACTTCTCTTTCCTTTTGCTCTAAGGGAGCGAGCCAAATAGTGGTTAGATACTCTGCCTAAGGAGAGCTTGGACACTTGAGATAAGGTGGTTAAAAGGTTTATGACCAAGTTCTTCACACCTAAGAAGCTAACTAAGCTGAGGACGTATGTTCAAACCTTCAGGCAGAGAGAGGGAGAGCCTCTCTATGAAGTCTGGGAAAGGTATAAGTTTATGCTCAGGAAGTATCCTCCTGATATGTTATCTGAATGGATACAATTATAGATATTCTATAATGGAGTTTCTGAGAATGCCAGGATATCCCTGGATAATTCTATAAGAGGGTCACTTCATATGAAGACCCTTGACGAAGCCATGGAGCTGATTGTGATGGTTGCTAACAATCGGTATTTATACTCTGTTAAGAGGGCCTTGTGAAGAAAAGAGTGATGGAGTTGGATACATTGAATGCTATTCTTGCCCAGAATAAGGCTATGTCTCAGCAAATCTATGCTATTACATAACACTTGAACGGAATGCAAGTCTCAGCTGTCCGTACTCAAGACAATTCTTATAATATAAGTGGTGACTTTCCTCAAGTTACTTCTGAATGGGTTAATTTCATGGGTAATGCTTCCAGAAATCCCAACAGTGATCCATTCTCCAAGACATATAATCAAGGGTGGAGGAATCATCCTAGCTTGGGTGTAGAGACCAATCTCAGAAGCAACCAAAGTCCAACAATTCTCATAGCGGTTTTAATCAGATTAATTTCAATAACTGTCAATTTCAAGCCTCTCAACCATAGCAAGCACCCACCCAGTCTCAGAATACTCCTGACTTAGCCTCTATAGTTGCAGAACTCTCCAAGAACAGTAACAATTTTATGCAGGAGACTAGAGCTTCACTTCGAAATTTGGAGATACAAGTGGGTATGTTTAGTAAGCAAATACCTGAGAGACCTCCTAATACTCTTCCTAGTGACACAGTGCCTAATCCAAGAAAAGAGTGCAAGGCTATCAAAGTGGCAAGTGAGCTAGTGACAGAGGAGAAAGTACAAGTTGCTAAAAGATCAGAGAAGACAGAAGCTTCAGAGAAGAGTGAAGGGGCCAAAGTACATGCCCAAAAACTGCAAAAGGAGACCACAGATGAGAAATTCTCACAGTTCTTGGAAGTTTTCATAAAACTGCAAATCAATATTCCTTTTGCCAAGATTTTGGAGCAAATGCCTCCTTATGTTAAGTTCATGAAAAGCTTACTTTCAAAGAAGAAGACCTTCAAAGGAGATGAAATAGTAGTCCTAATGAAGGAATGCAATGCAATAATTCAGAGAAATTTGTCAAGGACCTGATCCAGGGATCTTTCATATTCCATGCACCATTGGGAGTATCACTTTTGACAAAGCCCTATGTGACCTCGGTGCAAGCATTAATTTAATGACCTTGTCTGTGATGAAGAAGCTACAAATTCAAAAGGTACAACCAACAAGGATAGCACTACAAATGGCATATAAATCTCTGAAGCAGGCACATGAAGAGTGAAGAATGTCTTGGTCAAGTTTGGAGAATTCTTCCTCCCTGCATATTTTGTAATTCTTGACATGGGGAAAATGAAAATGACTCTATAATCCTGGGAAGACCATTCCTAGACACTGAGAGAGCTCTGATTGATGTGAAAAAGGAGAAAGTGGTTCTGAAAATGCATGCGATTACTTGGTATTCAGGGTTTTTAGACCTTTACATCACTCTGATGAAGGTTGCACTTGCATAAAGAACGAGCTCACTAACCCAAGCCTCCAAGGATACCTGACCGAAGTGAAGCAGAGTTCAAAGTTTACACCTCCTTTGGTGGGAGTCACTAAAATTTTTCCTATCATCAAACCTAAGTTTTGTGTTGGGTGTGCATCATCCACCAAGGAGGAAGGTCCCAAGAAGAAGGTGCCTAGGGGTTAGAGGAACAAGAAGATCCCTACTAAAGATTTTTCACCCGGAATGAAGGTGGTATTTACTCAAAGTCCATTCATGCCTCATACAATAAACATGATCCTCTCTCTTGAGCATATAGAGTTAATCCATGAGAGCACAGGAAAGAGATTCACTGTGAGAGGTGAAGAGCTAAAGGCCTATGATCACTCCCTTCCTTAATAGAGCTGACCGTTGATGTGTGAAAAATGATCCAATACAAAACTCACCGGCAAGTGTACCGAGTCGCATCAAGTAGTAATTACTCACATGAGTGAGGTCGATCCCACAGGGATTGAAGGATTGAGCAATTTTAATTAGGTGGTTGATTTAGTCAAGCAAACAAGTGTTGATTTGAGTGATTTGTATTCAAAAGAAGCTAAATTACATGAAATTTAAAGAGATAGGCGGAATTGACAGTAAATTAAAGAGAAAAAGAAGTAAAAGAGCTGAATCTTAAAGAATAAGTAATGTAAATGGCTGAAACTTAGATTGCAAGAAATGTAAATGGTAGAATCTTAGAGTGCAAGAAATGTAAAATTGATGAAAGAGTAAAAGGATCCGGGAACTGGAATTTAAAATTAAACAAGAGAATGTAAATAGCAATCAATCATAGAAGTAAAAGATGAATGGAAATGCAGCAGATCTCAAACATAAAAGGAAATTTTCTTAAAGAAGCAATACAGAAAGGGAATGCAACTCAATTATGAAATCTGAAAGAAATGTTGAAGATCTCAAGGGTCGAATGAGACTAGAAAAAAAAGTCTAGATCTTAATTCTTACCTTGATCCAATAGAGAATGATTACAGAAGAAATAGAGATAAAAGCAGTAAAGGAAACTTAGATCCAAATCACAATTCCTTGAAATTATGGAGAAAGTAAACAAAGAGAGATCACAGATCAAGAATGAAACAGAATTCCTTCAATTCTCAATCCAGGATTCAAAACAAAGAGTGACGAGTGTAGAAGTAAGAACAAATAGAAAGAGAGTGCAATTCTCAATCCCAATTCCCAAACCCAAAGCTAAAATCTAAAATGAGCTCAAAAATGAAAAATGAAAAGTAAAAGTGTCAAAAGGTAAAAGAAGGTAAAAAAAAGGTCCTCTCTAAATCAAACTAACTTCTATTTATACACTTCTTATTATTGAATTTTAGAATTTTGAGTGGGCCTTTCAATTTGGTGAAGAATTGAATTTAAATGGAATTTTAATTGAATTTTGGGCCATGGGTGCTGCTCCCAGTAGAGTGCTCGGTTAACAGAGTGAACGCAGCACTCCCTCTTGCCTTGGCCTTCCAATTTTGGTGTGTGACAAGCCTTCCTTGTGCAAGGCCTTCATAGCGCTCAGTGAATTGGGAGAGCTGAGTGCTCCTTTGTTGTGGAATGAGGCTCACTTTCGAGCCTTGGTGGGAGCATTTGGGTTCAATTTGAAGAATAACCAAGGGTAACGCTCCTCCAGCTCCCTGGTTCGAATCCTTGTGAGGCCATGTTGCCTATTTTCTTTGTGAAGGAGTGTGGCGCTCCTTCCTTGCTATTCATGAAGCTCCCTGGTTCGAACCCTTGCCAAACCATTTTGGCTAATTTCTTCTACAAGTAGCGCTTCTCTTGTCCCTCAAGTGCAAGGTTCGAACCTTGTGGCCTCCACTCCTTAGTTTTTCACTTTGTTTTTCTTTGGGAAGGAGCCCAAAAAGGTTAACTGAGTTAACCAAGCGCTATGCTTGTTGCCTTGCTTCCTTGGCTTTGAGTAGCGCTCAAATAGACAGCGTTGTGCTCACTAAGAGAGTGCTGCTCCTTGCTTCCTTAATGCGCCATGCTTTTCTCCTTTCTTAGGCCATGCTTTTCTTGTTTTTTTCTTTTCTTCACCTACAAGTAATTAAAACAATCAATCAAAGTATCACCAAATTCACAATGTTTATAAATCATTCAAAAACCAATTAATTTTAGCGTAAACCTCATGATTTAGCATCAAATGAAGGATGGTTGATTGATTAAAGAAAACCATGCAATTCCACTCCAAATCACTTACTTATAATGTAAGAAAGTGCATAAAAACTAATGAAAGAAATGAAATATGCTTGAAAAGCTAGCATAAGATGACTTGTCATCAGCCGTCAAGCTAGTGATGGTAAAGAAGAACTTGTTGGGAGGCAACCCAACCCGGAGTATGCTTTAGTTTTTATTTCAGTTTGATTTTTAGTTATTTTTTTATTTCTATTCATAGTTTTCCTTTGTTTTATAATGATTGCGATCGTGCAAAGTGTTTAGAATAGGAGCAGAGGACTCTAGAGGAGAAACAGAAAACCTTGAAGCACATTCCACTTGAGTGCTTTGGCGCTAAACTCCAGGCTGTGCGTTTCACGCCCTGGATGGTAAGACTTTCAACTTTTTCATACTTCATAGGGTGTTTAGTTCCAAGGCTCATCCCAAAAAAAGGGATCTGGCGTTAAACGCCTGGGAGGGTGTTTAATACCCCAGAAGGCATGTGTTTCATAGAGTTATGACGCTAAATGCTGGAGCTGGCGTATAGTGCCAACAACGCAAATTTTGATTTTAAAGAAAGCTTTTGACCGTTGCAAACGGTCCTCTTTCCCCCCTTCTATTTTGACCATTCCACACCTCTCTTTCTCCTCATTACTTCTCTTCCCTCATCAAATCACCTTTTCCATCCACAAATCAAATCTTCCAATTCCCCATACCACCAACCACAACCAATTTCCATTTCATATCTTCTTATATCCTCCCCAAATCTCTTTTCCACATATCTCTAACCACCCCATTCAATTCCCAAAAACCTATTCCCCCTCCCTCTCTATAAATACCATTTATTTTTCCCTTTTTACCACACCCAATCCACCCTCTATTCTTTTAATTTTGTCCCCCTCTTTTACTTTTCATTCTTTTCCTCCTCATTCTTTCACTCTTTCACTCTTATTCTTTGCTTAGGGATGAGCAAAAGCTTTAAGTTTGGTGTTGGGGCACTTTGCTTTTTCTCTTATCATATTTCATATGCCACCAAAAACTGGAGAATCCTCTTCTAGAAAGAGAAAGGAAAAGGCTCATGCAACTGGTCCATTTGATAACAACCAGTTCAGTTCCAAAATTCATGAGGATTACTTCCATGAGATTGTGAGCAAAAAGAGGGTGATTCTTGAGGTCTGATTAGATTTGCAACCAGATGAGTATCCAGAGATCAGAGAGTAGATTCAGAGGAGGGGTTGGGAATTCTTGTGCAACCCTATGACTGATGTAGGCACTCTGATGGTCAGAGAGTTCTATGCAAATGCTTGGGTAGCCTAAAAATATGTCAAGGACATGAACCCTGAGTTTAAGTCCTGGTGTACAATAGTTTGAAGGAGGATCCTAGAGTTCGATACGAAGAGGGTGAGGGAGATACTTTAGCTTCCACCATCCAGAGTTGATCGTCACTCATACTATCATAGGCTCAAACGTGATGACGATTTCCCAAAAGCCTAGGTTTAGATTTTTACACTAAAATTAGAATTTTTCCGTTGCAAGTATAGTCCAAACCCGACAATCAAATATCAATCAAATGTTAAATTCAAATCAAAATATTAACCGAGATTAAGAGTAATTCAACCTCGGGTCGTTCTTCCGTAGGATGCAATTGAAGTGTCATATGCTTTCAGTTGTGAAGGCAAAATGGGTTTTGGAATCGAAGAACTAAAGATTAAAAGAACTAAAGAAATAAAAGAACCAAGAAATGATCAAAAATGTAAATAATGCAAGTAACAAATGGATAAGATCAAAACTAGTGGAAACACTATAAATTCATAAAGAGAGCCTTGACTTGGGAATGAGAGTGCAAAGAATCCTATCAAGATCATAACCACAACTATGATAATTATGATGAGTCAATCTCACTTAGTTAACCCCAAACATCGAGTAGTAAGTCAAGCAAGCATACTTGACCTTAATCCATAAGTTCTAACTAACTTACCAAACTAGTTGATAAAAGTCTAGCTTGAATGGAAACAAGAGTCAACTAACTCCCCAAGAATTACCACTAAATGTCAGACATTATGACTCGAGTATTCTAGGAACTCAAACCCCAAGCCAAGGTGTGAAAAATATATTCAAAATCCATAATTGGCATTTTCACAAACACCTTGTGAGCATAAAAACAAAACATGGTAAATTACAAAGGAAACGAGAAAACTATATAACCAACTATTCACAATATCAACAATGAGCATAAAAACAAGCAAAAAGAAAGCATAAAACATTAAATTCATCAATCAAAACTTCAAGAACTCAAAATTGCATATATTAACAAAGCACTTTAACCATAAGAAAATAAAAGCAACTATGATGTAATTAAAGAGAAATTAAAGAGTACTTACAAAAGAGTTGATCAACATCCAAGATTAAAGCTTGCTATAAAATACTACAATGAAAACTACATAAACCCTAGGAGAGAATTCTCGTCTCTACACTACTCCTACTCCTAATTAACTATGCTAAAAATGTAAAAATGAGGCCTCCTAAGCTAATGCCTTCAAAAGTGTTGATATCCCTTCATATAACACTTCAATTCAGCCTTCAAGCCTTCCAAAATGGACCAAAGGCCCTTAAAATTCGCGCAGCACGTGTTTCACTAATGAAATCACGTGCAGGGTCCTGTGCGTACGCATAGATGTGTGCATGCGCACACTTGGCTGAATGTTCTTCCGTGTGTATGCATGGGTAGTTGTACGTATGCACACATGCTAATTCCTTATTGTACGCACGCATGCTTGGTTGTGTGTGCTTTTCCTTATTTTCGTCATGTTTTCTCCCTTGTACATGCTTTCTTCCACTTTTGCCTAGCCAATCTTACCTCAACGATTAACAAACAAGTCATGGCATCGAATGGCATGAAAGTGGAATCAAATTGCTCAATTTATGCACAAAATTGCATGTTTTCACATTTAGGATCAAATTAGGGGCAAAACACAAAAGTATGCTATTTTGGTGAATAAGTGTGAGTTTGTATGATAAAATCCATCCAAATCAAGCCAAAATATCTCATCAAATGTGCACTCATCAATTCCTCCACACTTAAATAATAGTATGTCCTCATGCTAAACTAACAAGGAAAATAGTCAAAGGGGTAACAACTTGTTGAATGCAACTATCTATATGCATGCAAGTATACTATATACTATATACTATCTATGTCTATGTACCTATCTATGGTTTCCTATGAAATTGGTGAAAACAAACGATTAAATTCCCAAGCAAGAGTATTGACAAAAAAGGGCTAAGCAAAGAATTAATTCAATGCAACTAAAATCCTGAGAATTGATTCAACTCATCAAAATAAAGCAGCTTGCAAGAATTCATGATAAGAGAGATGGAAACATAGAATTGAGTAATTGAACCCTCACTAGGCATGTGTACACTCCATTCACTCGGTGTCTAGGGTTTAATCACTCAAATCTCCTCCTAATCATGCTTTTAAGGATTTATTTTTCATCTAACAATCAACAAACAAGTGTTGCATGAATGCAATTTTCATAAGGTCTTTATAGGGGTTGTAATGGGGTTAGGTTAAGGTGGGATGGATATGGCTAAGTGGACTAAAATGATTGAATCCTTGATGAGTTTAAGTATCCAACTCAACCTTCATCAATCCAATGCAAAAATATGCAATTATAACTTCCCATCATTTCTTTTTCACAAACACTCATGCATGCTTTATCATTCACATCACATATGCATTTCTTATTGACTTTTGTTAGGGGTAACCTTTGTCCCATTTTTATTGATGTAGTTTTTTTTTTTTGAAAGTGAAGGTAAATGCATATGGTTTAATAGTTCATGCATGAATGCACTCGTTTTCCAATATTTTCAATGAAATACCCAAATTAAACGTTTTCTCTACTAATGCTTCCTAAAATTCCCCCACACTTAAATGAAACACACTTCTCAACCTAAGCTAATCAAGGATACAATCCAAGGTTATTCATGGTTTTCTACTTAAGGTTGTGATGTGCTAATATCAAGAACAATGGGATAATTAAAGCTCAAAGGGGGTTAACAATGTTAGATGCAAAGGGTAGGCTATATAGGTGAAGTGAGATTTTATCAAAAATGGCCTCAATCATGCTCAATGCAATTCAAACATCAATCATTGGAAATAAAGAATCAAGCAAAACCAAGATTACAATCATAGAGGAGATATAACACACAATGAACAAAATTCATGGTTAAAATATGTAACCACTCTTTTGAAGCTCAAAACTCACAAGGTATTTGTTCTTTCCTCATCTATGTTCCATAGAATCCTTCAAGCAAGTTTTGAAAACAATTTTCCGAATCAATTCAATAGAATGCCCTAAAACAAAATTCTTGGAAAATTCTTGTTGTTTTTCACCAGAATTTATTTCCTATATGTATGTATGTATATATGTTGTGATGGATGCAAATTTTTCAAAATTTCCTAGTTCTTTTCCTAATTTTCAACCAACAAAAATAACATGAACAATTAGGATCAAAATGAACCAGGCATAGGCTATTCACATCATCCATTCACAATCAATACCTATACTATATACCAAGCAATATAAAATGCAATATATATATACCAAAATGAAAGTGCAATGCTAAAGATACTAGAAATAACTAATGTATATATACCGACATACCAAAATGTAGCAAAAGATAACGTACTGTAAATATCTACAAAAGCATAATAAAACTGAAATAAATTGAATAAAAAGTGTTCAGGAGAGAATGTTTACACCCAAAAATAGTAGATCCTCCCCCACACTTAAATCATGCACGGTCCTCCGTCCCAAGAATCGGTCCGGGGAGATCAACACTGCTAAGCTCCACCGCCTGGCGGTGGTGGGTGGTAATGATACTGATATACAAACATGGCTCAGGAGGACTATCGGATGGTCTCAGCTGCCGGCTCCTCAACTGCCTAGTTAGCTGGCTCTGCTGCCATCTCTAGTGTCTGCTCGGCTATAGCTGCTGGCTCCTCCACTCTCTAGACTGCTGTCTCTTCAGCTGTGGGCTCCTCCGCTCTCTGATCAGCGTGGCCAGCTTCAGCTGCTGGCTCCTCCGATGATGCGACCTCAGTCTCAGGCTCTGACTTTGGTGTATCCGGAGGAAGTGGCCCAGGGTCTTTACCTTCAAACTTTGCCACAATCCACTGAAAGCGGCGAGCGTTGTGGCACTCAATGCGGTGGAGGGTCTGAATGATCTCCCGACCCTGCTCATAAGGTGTCTGAGGTCGGGGTGTGGGTGTAGGAGGTGCTGAGGGCTTTGATGATGAAGGTGGCTCGGTGGTCTTCCGCTTCTTCTGTGGTGGCGGTCCCTCAAACTCGTCGTATGGTAAGAATGGCTGTTTGCTAATGAAGACAGACGTCCTGTCTGCTGGGCATCCCTCTATTTCTACTGTTGGTTCCTCTACCCCTCCAGAATAGCCCATAAAAGAACGGCTACATGGACGCCGATATAAGTGGCATGCGTGCTCGGCAGGATATAGTCAGCGATGATTTGCTGCTAGATCCTCACCTCAAGAGTCAAGTCGGAGCACGCAATGCTCAACGAGACTGCTTTCTCTCCTCTGTTGTACTCCCATCTGGCCTCAGGTTGGCCAATCTTCTTTTGAACCACATCCAATGAAAGCTTGCCGAATGTTAGGTCCTTTACTATCTGAGGGTAAGCGTCTCTAGCCTGAGAAATATTCGGTATCTATAAGAGGGCTTCCAAAGCATGGTCGGAGGTGTCCAGTGTGACACCTCTCAGAAAAATAGTTACAGATTTCCATAGAATTCCTTGACATGGTGTTCATTGATTTCGACTGGGTCGAATCCTACGAACTTCCATTGGTAAAAATTTAGTCTGTTAAGAATTTCGTCTGCATATTTCTCTGGTAAGTTCAACTTTCTCTCATAGTGAAAGGCTCTCTTTTCTAGTTTCTTGTACTGTTCCTTGGTGGTTTTGATGAGCGGATAATTTATACACTTTTTGGCATTGTTTTTAGGTAGTTTTTAGTAGGATCTAGCTACTTTTAGAGATGTTTTTATTAGTTTTATGCAAAATTCACATTTCTGGACTTTACTAAGAGTTTGTGTGTTTTTCTGTGATTTCAGGTATTTTCTGGCTAAAATTGAGGGACCTGAGCAAAAATCTGATAGGAGGCTGAAAAAGGACTACATATGTTGTTGGATTCTGACCTCCTTGCACTCGAAATAGATTTTCTGGAGCTATAGAACTCTAAATGACACTCTCTCAATTTCTTTGGAAAGTAGACATCCAGGGCTTTCCATCAATATATAATAGTTCATACTTTATTCGAGTTTAGATGATGCAAACTGGCGTTCAACGCCAGCTCCATGCTGCATTCTAGAGTAAAACGCCAGAAACACATCACAAACCAGAGTTAAACGCCAAAAATACATTACAACTTGGGGTTTAACTCCAAGAGAAGCCTCTGCACGTGTAAAGCTCAAGTTCAGCCCAAGCACACACCAAAGTGGGCCCCGGAAGTGGATTCCTATACATAGACTTATTTCTGTAAACCCTAGTAATTAGTTTAGCATAAATAGAACTTTTTACTATTGTATTTACAACTTTGGATCATCTTTTGATCTCTTGATCACTCTTATGGGGGCTGGCCATTCGGCCATGCCTGGACCTCCAGTTCTTATGTATTTTCAAAGGTGGAGTTTCTACACACCATAGATTAAGGTGTGGAGCTCTGCTGTACCTCGAGTATTAATGCAAAGTACTATTGTTCTTCTATTCAGTTTGGTGTCTTGCATGTTTTTCTTTTCTTGAAAATTTTTCAAATATAAGTTCTTGATGTTCATCATAATCTTCAAAGTGTTCTTGGTGTTCATCTTGACATTCATAGTGTTCTTGCATGCATCATTGGTTTTGATCCAAAATTTTCATGTTTTGAGTCATTTTTGTGTTTTTCTCTCTCATCATTAAAAGTTAAAAAAAAAATCAAAAAAAATATCTTTTCCTTATTTTACTCATAAATTTCAAATCTTTTGGTTGACTTAGTCAAAAATTTTTTAAAATGAGTTGTTTCTTGTTAGTCAAGTCAAGATTTCAATTTTAAAAATCTTGTCTTTTCAAATCTTTTTCAAAAATCAAATCTTTTTCATTTTTTTATTATTTTCGAAAATTTAAAAAAAATTTCAAAAATCTTTTTCTTAACTTTTTCCTTTATTTTCAAAAACTTTACTAACAATTAATGTGATTGATTAAAAAATTTTAAG
This sequence comes from Arachis duranensis, assembly GCF_000817695.3. Taxonomy (NCBI): domain Eukaryota; kingdom Viridiplantae; phylum Streptophyta; class Magnoliopsida; order Fabales; family Fabaceae; genus Arachis; species Arachis duranensis. The sequence goes on along the minus strand of NC_029780.3, from coordinate 57,376,164 downwards.
TTTGTTACTTTCTTGTTAAGAAAGGTTCAACCTTTAAATTCTAGAATCATATCTTTTAGTTTCTTTTTAGTCAAGTCATTAACTTTAATTTTCAAAATCAAATCTTTCTAAATCTCTTTTTCAAATCTTATTCAAAATAAGTTTCAATCATATCTTTTTTCAAATCATATCTTTTTCAAAATCAATTTCAAAAATCTTTTCAAAATTGATTTTCAAATCTTTTTCAACTAACTAATCAACTTTTTGTTTGTTTTACTATTTCTTATCTTCTTCAAAACCACCTAACTATTTTTCTATCTCTAATTTTTGAAAATTACCTTCCTCTTTTTCAAAATTCTTTTTAATTAACTAATTGTTTTAATTTTAATTTTATTTCTTCTCTTAATTTTCGAAAATCACTATCCATTTTTCAAAAACAATTTTTGAAATTCTCTCCCTCTCATATCCTTCTATTTATTTTATTTAATTACTAACACATCTCTTCTACTCATAATTCGAACATTCTCTTCTCCTTTGTGTTTGAATTTTTCTCTTCTCCTTTTTCTATTCTTTTCTTCTTCTACTCACATAAAGGAATCTCTATACTGTGACGTAGAGGATTCCTCTTCTTTCTGTTCTCTTCTTTTTCATATGAGCAGGAGCAAGGACAAGGACATTCTTGTTGAAGCAGATCCTGAACCTGAAAGGACTCTAAAGAAGAAGCTAAGAAAAGCTAAAGCACAACAATCCAGAGAAATCCTTACAGAAAATCTCGAAAAAGAAGACATGGATGAACCCAACAGCAATGCAAGGAAGATGCTGGGTGACTTTACTGCACCAAATTCCAACTTACATGGAAGAAGCATCTCAATTCCTGCCATTGGAGCAAACAACTTTGAGCTTAATCCTCAATTAGTTTCTCTGATGCAACAGAATTGCAAGTTTTATGGACTTCCATCAGAAGATCTTTTTCAGTTCTTAACTGAATTCTTGCACATATGTGATACTGTTAAGACCAATGGAGTTGATCCCAGGGTCTACAGGCTTATGCTTTTCCCTTTTACTGTAAGAGACAGAGCTAGAGTATGGTTGGACTCTCAACCTAAAGATAGCCTAAACTCTTGGGATAAGCTGGTCACGGCTTTCTTAGCCAAGTTCTTTTCTCTTCAAAAGCTGAGCAAGCTTAGAGTGGATGTCCAAACCTTTAGACAGAAAGAAGGTGAATCCCTCTATGAAGCTTAGGAGAGATATAAGCAACTGACCAAAAAGTGTCCTTCTGACATGCTTTCAGAATGGACCATCCTGCATATATTTTATGATGGTCTATCTGAATTGTTTAAGATGTCATTGGACCATTCTGCATGTGGATCTATTCACCTAAAGAAAATGCCTGCAAAAGCTCAGGAACTCATTGACATGGTTACAAATAATCAGTTCATGTACACTTCTGAAAGAAATTCTGTGAACAATGGGACGCCTCAGAGGAAGGGAGTTCTTGAAATTGATGCTCTGAATGCCATATTGGCTCAGAATAAAATATTGACCCAACAAGTCAATATGATATCTCAGAGTCTGAATGGATTGCAAAATGCATCCAACAGTACTAAAGAAGCATCTTCTGAAGAAGAAGCTTATGATCCTGAGAACCCTGCAATGGCAGAGGTAAATTACATGGGTGAAGCCTTTGGCAACACCTATAACCCTTCATGGAGAAATCATCCGAATTTTTCATGGAAGGATCCACAGAAGCAAGGCTTCAATAATAACAATGGTGGAAGAAACAGGTTTAGCAATAGCAAGCCTTTTCCATCATCCCCTCAGCAACAGACAGAGAATTCTGAGCAGAACCCCTCTAGCTTAGCAAACATAGTCTCTGATCTATCTAAGGCCACTTTAAGTTTCATGAATGAAACAAGGTCCTCCATTAGAAATTTGGAGGCACAAGTGGGCCAACTGAGTAAAAAAGTCACTAAAACTCCTCCTAGTACTCTCCCAAGCAATACAGAAGAGAATCCAAAAAGAGAGTGCAAGGCCATTGATATAATCAAAATGGCCGAATCCAAAGAGGAAGGAGAGGACGTGAATCCCAATGAGGAAGACCTCATGGGACATCCTCCAGATAGAAAGGAGTTTCCTATTGAGGACCTAAAGAAATCTGAGGCTCATATAGAGACCATAGAGATTTCATTAAACTTTCTTCTGCCATTCATGAGCTTTGAGAACTATTCTTCCTTTGAAGAGGATGAAGATGTAACTGAAGAGTAAGTTGCTCAATATCTAGGAGCTATCATGAAGCTGAATGCCAAGTTGTTTGGTAATGAGACTTAGGAAGATGAACCTCCCTTGCTCATTAGTGAACTAAATACATGGGTTCAACAAACTTTACCTCAAAAGAAACAAGATCCTGGTAAATTCTTAATACCCTGTACCATAGGCACCATGACTTTTGAGAAGGCTTTGTGTGACCTGGGGTCAGGTATAAATCTTATGCCACTCTCTGTAATGGAGAAACTAGGGATCTTTGAGGTACAAGCTGCAAGGATCTCATTAGAGATGGCAGACAAGTCAATAAAATAAGCTTATGGATTGGTAGAGAATGTGTTAGTGAAGGTTAAAGGCCTTTACATCCCTGCTGATTTTATAATCCTAGATACTGGGAAGGATGAGGATGAATGCATCATCCTTGGAAGACCCTTCCTAGCCACAGCAGAAGCTATGATTGATGTTAACAGAGGAGAGCTAGTCCTTCAATTGAATAGGGACTACCTTGTGTTTAAAGCTCAGGGATCTTCCTCTGCAACCATGGAGAGGAAGCATGAAAAGCTTCTCTCAATACAGAGTCAAACAAAGCCCACACAATCAAATTCTAAGTTTGGTGTTGGGAGGCCACAACCAAACTCTAAGTTTGGTGTTGAGAAGCCCCCACATTCAAACTCTAAGTTTGGTGTTGGGAGGCCCTCATCATGCTCTGAACATCTGTGAAGCTCCATGAGAGCTCACTGTCAAGCTATTGACATTAAAGAAGCGCTTATTGGGAGGCAACCCAATTTTTATTTATCTATATTTCTATTGTTCTTTTATGTTTTATTAGGTTTATGATCATGTGGAGTCACAAAACAATTGCAAAATTTAAAAACATAATAAAAAATAGCAGAAGAAAAAGCACACCCTGGAGGAAGAGCTGTCTGGCATTTAAATGCCAGAAACAAGCATCTGTCTGGCGTTTAACGCCAGAAACAAGCACCAAGATGGCGTTTAACGCCAGAAACAAGCATAAGGCTGGCATTAAACGCCAGAAATAGGCTACATTTGGGCGTTTAACGCCAGAAACAAGCTGCAGTCTGGCGTTAAATGCCAGGATTGCATACAGAGGGCATTTTACACGCCTAAAAAGTGCAGGGATGAGAAATCCTTGACACCTCAAGATCTATGGACCCCACAGGATTACCTCAGGATCTGTGGACCCCACAGGAACCCCACCTACCCCACTTCTCTATTCTTCACACAATCCAATAACACTATGCCCTTCACCAATCACCTCAATCTCTCTTCCCCATAAACCCTACCTACCTTCAAATTCAAAACCTCTTTCCCATCCAAACCCACCCTAAATGACCGAACCCAAACCCCTCTCCCTCCACTATATAAACCCCTCCATCCTTTTTCATTTTCACACAACACAACCCTCTCTTCTCCCCATTGGCCGAAACCCATACCTCTCTCCATCTCCTCCATATCTTCTTATTCTTCTTCTATTCTTTCTTCTTTTGCTCGAAGGCGAGCAACATTCTAAGTTTGGTGTGGTAAAAGCATGGCTTTTTTGTTTTTCTATAACCATTGATGGCACCTAAGGCCAGAGAAACCTCAAGAAAGAGGAAAGGGAAGGCAATTGCTTCCACCTCTGAGTCATGAGAGATGGAGAGATTCATCTCAAAAGCCCATCAAGACCACTTCTATGAAGTTGTGGCCAAGAAAAAAGTGATCCCTGAGGTCCCTTTTAAGCTCAAAAAGGGCAAATATCCGGAGATCCGACAAGAGATTAGAAGAAGAGGATGGGAAGTTCTCTCCAATTCTATTTAACAAGTCAGAATCTTAACGGTTCAAGAGTTTTATGCAAATGCATGGATCACTAGGAACCATGATCAAAGCATGAACCCAAACCCAAAGAATTGGCTTACAATGGTTCGAGGGAAATGCTTAGATTTCAGTCCGGAGAACGTAAGGTTGGCGTTTAACTTGCCTATGATGCAAGAAGATGCACGCCCCTACGCTAGAAGGGTTAAATTTGATCAATGGATGGACCAAGTCCTCATGGACATATGTGTGAAAGGAGCTCAATGGAAAAGAGACTCAAAAGGCAAGCCGGTTCAATTGAGAAGACTGTACCTTAAGCCTGTGGCTAGAGGATGGTTGGAGTTCATCCAATGCTCCATCATCCCCACTAGCAACCGATCCGAAGTAACTGTGGATTGGGCCATCATGATCCATAGCATCATGATTGGGGAGGAAGTAGAAGTTCATGAAGTCATCTCTCTAGAACTCTACAAAGTAGCCAAAAAGCCCTCCACCTTGGCAAGGCTAGCTTTTTCTCATCTCATTTTCCATCTATGCAACTTAATTGGAGTTGTCATAGAAGGAGACATCCTCATTGAAGACGATAAGCCCATCACTAAGAAGAGGATGGAGTAAACAAGAGAGCCCATTCATGGATCTCAAGAGACGCATGAGGAAGCTTATCATCAAGAAATCCCTGAGGTGCCTCAAGGGATGCATTTTCCTCCAAACAACTATTGGGAACAACTCAACACTTCTCTAAAAGGATTGAGTCATAACATGAAATAATTAAGGGTGGAACACCAAGAGCACTCCATCATTCTCAATGAGATTAGAGAAGATCAAAGAGATATGAGGGAGGAGCAACAAAGGCAAGAAAGAGACATAGAGGAGCTCAAGAACACCATTGGTTCTTCAAGAAGAAGGCGCGACCCTTATTAAGGTAGACTCATTCCTTAACTTCATTGTTCTTATCTCTCTGTTTTCCGATTTTATGCTTTATGTTTGTCTATGTTTTGAGTCTTTACTACATGATCATTAGTATTTAGTAACTATGTCTTAAGGCTATGAATAATTCTATGAATCCTTCACCTTTCTTAAATGAAAAATGTTTTCAGTACAAAAGAACAAGAAGTACATGAGTTTCAAATTCATCCTTGAAGTTAGTTTAATTATATTGATGTAGTGGCAATACTTTTTGTTTTCTGAATGAATGATTGAACAGTGCATATTTTTTATATTGAATTTTATGAATGTTAAAATTGTTGGCTCTTGAAAGAATGATGAACAAGAGAAATGTTGTTGATAATCTGAAAAATCATAAAATTGATTCTTGAAGCATGAAAAAGCAATGAATAAAAAGCTTGTGAAAAAAAAGTGGCGAAAAAAATAATAAAAGAAAAAGAAAAAGCAAGCAGAAAAAGCCAATAGCCCTTAAAACCAAAAGGCAAGGGTAAAAAGGATCCAAGGCTTTGAGCATCAATGGATAGGAGGGTCTAAAGGAATAAAATCCTGGCCTAAGCGGCTAAATCAAGTTGTTGATGTGTGGAAAACGATCCAACACAAAACTCACCGGCAAGTGTACCGGGTCGCATCAAGTAATAAAAACTCACGGGAGTGAGGTCGATCCCACAGGGATTGAAGGATTGAGCAATTTTAGTTTAGTGGGTGATTTAGTCAAGCGAATCAAATATTGGTTGAGTGGTTTATCATTAACAGAAACTAAATTACTTGAAATGTAAAGGGGGAAGGGAGAATTGCAGTAAATTAAAGAGCAGGAAAGTAAATTTGCTGAATCTTAAAGAACAAGAAATTAAATGACTGAAACTTAAAGTGCAAGAAATGTAAATTGCAGTAACTTAAAGTGCAAGAAATGTAAATTGCTTGAATATAAAAGGGGAATTAAGGATTGGGAATTCAGAATTCCAGCGAGAGAAAGTAAATTGCAACAAATAATAAAGTAGAAGATGAATTGGAATAAACTAAATCTCAAATAGAAAATGAAATTAAACTGCAGAAAGGGTTCACAGAAGAACCAAAAAGGAGACTAGAAAGCAAAGTCTAGATCTCAATTGCCTTCCCAGATCCAAGTTCATAAAGCAATTAACAAGAAATTGAAGAAGAAACAGTAAAGGAAATGAAATTAAGTTCAATTATGCAGAAGAGGGTTTAAAGAGATTTTGAATGGAGATTGAGACAGAATTTCCTCAATTCTTCACACCCAAAACTCAAAACAAGAAAAGTAAAAGTGCCCAAGCAAGAACGAGGAAGAAGGGAGATCAATTCTCCTCCCCAATTCTCTGAAATCTCAGTGAATTCACCAAGAGAAGTTCCAAAGTTCAAAAATAAAAGTAAAGGTTCAAAGGAAAATTCCAAGTTCAAAAGCAAAGCAAAAGGTCCTCATTACATCAAACTAGCTCCTATTTATACACTTTCTATTCTTGGATCTTAGGATTTGGATAGGCTTTTGATTTGGTGAAGAAATGAATTTTATTGGATTTTTAATCCAATTTTAGCCCAAAAACAATTGCTTCCAGGAGGCTGCCCTGCCCTTGTGGAGGGCAGGGCAGGAATTGGTGCATGCGGCAATGGTGCGGGCGTGGTGTGCGAGTTTGGTGCGCAGGATGCTGCCCTGCCCTCGCGGAGGGCAGGGCAGAATATTTTGGTGCGCCAGTTTGGTGCCTGTGCGTGTTGCTGGTGCTGCCGAACCGTCCCTTGGTGCGCCAGAATGGTGCGCTGACCGTGCCACAACAAAATGCTGCCCTGCCCTCGCGGAGGGCAGGGCAGTGTTTCCAAATTGAAGTCCCATGTTCGAGACTTGGCCGATGCACACGCTACCCATTTTCCTTGGCTTTCTTGGCACCATAATGAGGCCTAGTTCCTTGCTTCCTCATTATTCCGTGTTCGACTCTTGTGGCAAGCATTGGTAGGCTTTTTCCTTTGATTTATTTTCCATGAAGGCCCGATACTGCCCTTGTGGAGGGCAGGGCAAGGTTTTTCTCTTCTTTGATCCAAGGCACAATTTTGTGCTCTGCCCTTGTCGTGGGCAGGGCAGAATTGCCTTTCAAGCCTTGTTTTCTTATGTTGCCCTCCTAGAGGGCAGTGTGCCCTTGTGGAGGGCAATGCTTGCTCTCTCCTTTATGCACCACGCCTTTTTCTCCTTGAGCCACGCTTTCTCTTTTCTTCTTTTCTTCACCTACAATCAACCAAAACAACCACTCAAAGTATCACTAAATTCACAAGG
>NC_029780.3:57361888-57366904 GCF_000817695.3 Arachis duranensis | reverse complement strand
AAACTTGCTGTTATAAGACTTACTCTTTAATTACTCCCTTGCTAACTTTTCTTTCTTATAATGCTTTAACAAGCTTATTATTCTTTTGGAGGTTTGGTGTCTAATGTTGCAGTAATAGCCTTTGGCTTTATTTTTTTGTTTCTTTTACTCAACATCTTTCCACCACAGACACATGGCTCACTATTTCTTCCTAGGATCATTGATGCCCAGCATCTCATTGGATAACTAAATGTTTTGTATCTAAGTTGCTCTTTATTGTGGAATTTCAATTGGTCATCCCAAATCAGTTGATCTAAGTGACCGGGTTTTAAAATACCCCTTAGAATTTACTCATCCAAGCATATCTTAGTACAAGAACACCACAGGCATATGTCCTAGGGTCCAAGCTATTAGTGTCCAACCTTTATTCTTTGTTTTTCTTGCCACATTGGCTTTTTCTTCTTCCTTTTCTTTCTGTTTTTGTTCTCAAGGGCTTTTTCTTTATTGATAAGAATCTTTACAACAGCAAGCTTACTCACACTTTAATGAAAATGATATTATGCAACAATTATTTCATGAGTTATGCATTTAATCAAACACATATACCACCATTAACTTCCATTCTTACTTATGCAACATTGGATATTTCACTTTTCAATTCAAACAATTCTCTTTTATTCAAGCATGTGGGAAACAAAACAAAATTTAGCTAAGTGATGGATAATAAGCATTATGCAGATTTAGCATTTCTCTAGCTATTTATTAAATGACTAAAAGAAAAGCAAAGAACAAAAATTGCATGAAGTAAAAGAAATAAAAAATGGAGGCATATCATGTTTCAGACATGCAACTCCTTATTAGAGACATGAAAGAAGAAGTACGAAAGAACTTTGCCACCTTCTAATGATTGTGGCTGCTGCTTGATTCTCCCTTTTTCTTCTTTCTCTTTCCTAGCTTGGAGTAGTCTCGGACTTCTTCACTAGGAGATCTTCTATCCCAAACAGAATCCAAGAGACCTGAGAGTCCAACTTCTTCCAATCTGTTAAGTGTTAGCTCCATATAATGATGAGACCTTGCTTTTTGCTTGGCGTCAAATTCAGGGCATTGCTCAAATGGCTTGATCTGTGAATTGAGTGTTGGCAAATTGTGGGTCAAATACTCCAACCTTGCTTGTATGTTTTCATCACTCTCCATTCTTTGCACATATCTTACTTCTTCCATGGTGTGATGAATATTCTTCCATTGGTACAGGTTGTGACTATATTCCCCTGCTTTAGCTTGACTAAAATACAGCTTATCATATGATTCTTTGAATTCTTTGTATTGCTCTTTTTGTCCTTCAAGAATCTGTGCTTGAAATTCTTGCTGCTGAGTCATCATTTGTTGCTGCCATCTCTCTTGTTTCTCCTCCATTTGACGCTGCCAAGCTTCTCGTTCCTCTTTGTCCTTCAAATATTGCTCCCTAAACTCTGGATGGGGCTCTAGATATTGCTCTTGGCGCCCCTGATTTTGGTCTTGTTGAGCTTGCATGAGTTGCTGAGATAGCTCTTCAATTGTTCTTTGTAGCTGGCTCATGTCTATGGCACCATGAGCTTGATTCCGTCCTTCCTCTCTTTGTGATCTCCTTTGTCTGGGAGCTGCCACCCCTTCTCGATCATCTTCTTCATTCATTCCTTCCATACTTTTCTTGGTGATTCCTTTCCCTTTTTTCACCTTTTCTGTGTCCTCATCTTCAAAGATCACTCTAGCTTTGTTGCATAGCCTAAGAATGGTACTTGGATGTCCAATACCACTTGATTTACTTGTGCTGTTAGCCATCTCTTGAATACTGTCGGCTATGAGTTGTGCGAGGTTGATTTCACCTCCATGTAGGATGCAGTGTGTCAAGAGTGCTCGTTTGATTATGACCCATGAGGCGTTTCCAGTAGGAAGGATAGATCTCCTTACTATCTCATACCACCCCTTGGCCACAGGAGTGAAATTTATTCTTTTTAAGTGGCTTGGGACTCCTTTTGAATCTCTTTCCCAGTCTGTGCCTTCCATGCATATCCCTTGTAAGATCTCATCAGGATTATTTTCCATCTGCAATCTGGTCTCATAGCTAGGCTCTGCATAAGTTATGGTTCTCAACTTCAGGGCCCTAGTGATGGCTGCTGGACTGAAATCCACTTCAACTCCTCTGACATAACTTGTGTAAGGGGCACTATCTTTGTTTTCTTTTACCGCATTTGCATAGAACTCCCTGATCATAACTGCACTGATGTCAACGAGAGGAGCACATAAGAGTTCCCACCTTCTTTCTTTAGTGATTTGCCTCATGATGGGGTATTCTCCTTCCTTTAACTCAAAGCCCTTCTCATAAATAACATTCCTTGTCTTCATGAACCTATGATATCTTCCTTCATGGAATTGGGATCTAAATTTGCTTGCATCAAATGATGGAGGTTCGGCTACCATAGGTTCCTTTCCCGGCCTTCTTTTTGAACTTGAGGAGGCCATCGGATTTGAGGTGAGATGGAGGGAAAAGTGAGAATAGAAGAAAGATGTGTTGTGTTTGGGATGATTCTCGGTTCTATTGTGTGAGATAAGGGAATTGTTTTAGTTTTGGGAGTATAGAGGATTATGGCTTTCTTGTGAAGGTGGCTTGAATGAGTGTGTAAACTATTTAGTACTAACGGCTATTTATAAGCAGATTCTCCACTATTTAGTGCTAACGGCTATTTATAAGCAGATTCTCCAAGCTTTCCAACAAAACCACAATGAATGAGGAATGAGTTCGTTGGTACTCATGAAGGGTTGAGATTGAATTGATCACACCAAAAGTTCATGGATTGAACAGTCTGCATGCCTTGTTGAGGCTTTGACGAGGATTCTCTTCTCATTGGTTGCATGTATTTAAGTGTTCGATGATGCATGCATGCAGATTCTGCTTCCCAAGGAGCACATTTCTCTAGGCACATGTGACCATCCTCTTTTAGCCTATCCTAGCCGTGGCCCCTCCTTGCTTTTGTCGCCATCTCTTCCTCCTAAATAAATCAAACAGCTAGCCTTAGGATATTAATATAAACGTTGGCAATTGACTTGTAATAAAGAAAAAAAATTATTTTGTTCTGTTTTATTATCATTTGAAATTTTTTTTTTGTGATCAATTGTGTCCCTTAATTAAAGATGCTAAAAGTTGGTGGACGCCAAACTTATCTCTTATTGAGGGGACAGCTTAGCAATGCAACCCATTCTTCACAATTGATGTATTTTATATTAAAAAAATGATGCATGATCCCTTTCTGTATGGTTTTGATTCCATGAATAGGAAACTAATCTGTAGAACAATATTACATATGTAGACACCAAACTTAGTGTTTGGTCATATGCTTCATCAAAATGACCTCATCAGTGCCTTGATGCTCAATTTCAATATGCTCAAGAGAAAGTACTTGGTTGACAGTGTAATAATCTTCTGTTCCCAGCTGTTGATATACTAGTTGCACCTTATCATCTTTAGAAAATCTTTCAGTTGGGATTTTCTTATTCTTCCACCCTTTGTAAGCCTTCTTCTTGCTCTTCATCATTTTCTTTCTTGTTGATCTTTCTTTCTTGACAGTGACTTGGGTTGTGATACCTTCATTCTTGTTTATCATCCCAGCTTCTTTTTGAATTCCTTTTTCTTATTGCAGCTGCTTATTTTTCTGTTCTACTGCCTTGTTGGCTGCTTGCTTTGGAAGGAAGTCACTACTTGTCTTGCTTGTTTCTTCATTCCTTTGTGATTCTAGAAAAACTTTCAAGGTGATGCTCTCCTCATACATCCTGAGGGTTAGCTCTCCCTGCTCTATATCTACGATGGCTCTAGCAGTGGCCAAAAATGGTCGACCAAGTATTATGGAGTCATTGCCATTTTCTGAAGATTCCAGGATCACAAAATCCGTAGGATAGATGAACTTGTCAACCTTAACTAAAAGGTTTTCAATCAACCCTTTAGGATATACCACTGATTGGTCTACTAATTCCAAGGACATCTGTATTGGTTTCACCTCTCCTATGCCAAGCTTTTTCACTAAAGAAGATGGAATTAGATTTATACTTGCTCCTAAGTCACACATCCCCTTGTTGATGAATAGGCTTCCATAGTGCACGGTAGGAAGAAGCCTCTAGGATCTTCAAGCTTGGGAGGAAGTCCTTTTCTGATTAATGCACTGCATTCTTCACTGAGCATTACAGTCTCCTTCTCACTCCAACTTCTTTTCTTATTGATGAGCTCCTTCAAAAACTTGGCATATAGAGGCATTTGCTCCAATGCCTCAGCTAAAGGTATGTTGATTTCCAGCTTTTTGAAAGTCTCTAGGAATTTAGAAAAGTGTTGGTCCTTAGTCTCCTTATGGAATCTTTGAGGATAAGGTAGTGGGGGTGTCAATCTTTTCTCCCTTTGAAGTTGTCTTGGAATCGGTTCTTCCATGATCTGCTTTCCCTTCTTCAGATTTTGTGGTCTATTTTCTTTCTCTTGAGGTTGATTCTGAGATTGATTGCTTGCTGTTGCACCTTCATCATTGGCTGCCTCTTTTTCAACTTGTTTCTTGTCACTTTCCTTGGGCTTCTTGGTGGCTTCTTCATCTTTCAGCAGTATTTTTCCACTCCTCAACTGTATTGCCTTGCATTCTTCTTTTGGATTAGGAATGGTGTCACTTGGTAGTGAGCTTGATGGTTTTTCAACAGAGATTTGTTTGGAGATTTGCCCAATCTGCCTCTCTAGGTTCTTCATGGAAGCTTCTTGGTTCTTTGTTGTCAATTCTTGGTTCTTCATCATCTTCTCCATGAGCAACTCTAGATTGGTGATCCTCTGGGAATCTTGTGAGATTGGTTGGTTTTGGGGTGTTGATGGATGATGATAGGTGTTTTGATTTGTTGGATGGTTATTGGGTGGATAATGGTTAGAGTTGGGATAAGTGTTTTGTGGTTTTCTGTATGTGTTTTGGTTAATGTTTGGCTGGTTGTTGTTTATGTTTTTCCAATTGTTTTGAGTTGAGTTCCTTTGCCATGGCTGCT
>NC_029780.3:57357647-57361475 GCF_000817695.3 Arachis duranensis | reverse complement strand
GTGTTGATGCTCTCCTTTGGAAATGTCTTTAGCCATTGAGTGGCTTTATCTCTGAGAGAAAATGGAAAGAGCAACAACTTGTAGCTGTCAGGAGGCACACCATTGGTTTTCACAGTATCACAAATCCTCAAGAAGGTAGATAAGTGCTGATTTGGGTCCTCCAATGGCCCTCCTCCAAAAGAACAGTTGTTTTGAACCAAAGTGATGAGTTGTGGCTTTAGTTCAAAATTGTTTGCATTGACATTAGGAGTAAGAATGCTGCTTCCACAGTGTCTAGCATTTGCAAATGTGTATGAAGCCAGGACCCTTCTTTGTTGTGGGTTATTGTTGGCCCCTCCTCCTGGTTGATTGAGATTTGATAGATCTCCTTCCATCTCTTGGAATTCCTCCTCATATTCTTCCTCTCCAATAACGTTCTTTCCTCTTTCAGCTCTTCTTATTCTTCGAAGAGTTCTTTGGTCAATTTCAAAGAGGACAGGGGAAGATCTTCCTGTACCTGACATACAAACACACAACACTAAACACACAAATCCAGAAAACCAATGAAACTTCAATCTATAGCTAGAATGAAGTTTTAGTTAGTTTAAACAAAAATTCAAACAGTTAGTGTGTTAGCCAAAATTAAAAACAACAGAAAAGAAAAAGTGCTTGATCTAGATCTCCACTTCACTTAATCATTGTCAATCTATTTCAATCCCCGGCAACGGCGCCAAAAACTTGATGTGTGGAAAACGATCCAACACAAAACTCACCGGCAAGTGTACCGGGTCGCATCAAGTAATAAAAACTCACGGGAGTGAGGTCGATCCCACAGGGATTGAAGGATTGAGCAATTTTAGTTTAGTGGGTGATTTAGTCAAGCGAATCAAATATTGGTTGAGTGGTTTATCATTAACAGAAACTAAATTACTTGAAATGTAAATGGGGAAGGGAGAATTACAGTAAATTAAAGAGCAGGAAAGTAAATTTGCTGAATCTTAAAGAACAAGAAATTAAATGACTGAAACTTAAAGTGCAAGAAATGTAAATTGCAGTAACTTAAAGTGCAAGAAATGTAAATTGCTTGAATATAAAAGGGGAATTAAGGATTGGAAATTCAGAATTCCAGCGAGAGAAAGTAAATTGCAACAAATAATAAAGTAGAAGATGAATTGGAATAAACTAAATCTCAAACAGAAAATCAAATTAAACTGCAGAAAGGGTTCACAGAAGAACCAAAAAGGAAAATAGGATCTCAAGACTCAAGAGACTAGAAAGCAAAGTCTAGATCTCAATGGCCTTCCCAGATCCAAGTTCATAAAGCAATTAACAAGAAATTGAAGAAGAAACAGTAAAGGAAATGAAATTAAGTTCAATTATGCAGAAGAGGGTTTAAAGAGATTTTGAATGGAGATTGAGACAGAATTTCCTCAATTCTTCACACCCAAAACTCAAAAGAAGAAAAGTAAAAGTGCCCAAGCAAGAACGAGGAAGAAGAGAGATCAATTCTCCTCCCCAATTCTCTGAAATCTCAGTGAAGTCACCAAGAGAAGTTCCAAAGTTCAAAAATAAAAGTAAAGGTTCAAAGGAAAATTCCAAGTTCAAAAGCAAAGCAAAAGGTCCTCATTACATCAAACTAGCTCCTATTTATACACTTTCTATTCTTGGATCTTAGGATTTGGATGGGCTTTTGATTTGGTGAAGAAATGAATTTTATTGGATTTTTAATCCAATTTTAGCCCAAAAACAATTGCTTCCAGGAGGCTGCCCTGCCCTTGTGGAGGGCAGGGCAGGAATTGGTGCGTGCGGCCATGGTGCGGGCGTGGTGTGCGAGTTTGGTGCGCAGGATGCTGCCCTGCCCTCGTGGAGGGCAGGGCAGAATATTTTGGTGCGCCAGTTTTGTGCCTGTGTGTGCTGCTGGTGCTGCCGAACCGTCCCTTGGTGCGCCAGAATGGTGCGCTGACCGTGCCACAACAAAATGCTGCCCTGCCCTCGCGGAGGGCAGGGCAGTGTTTCCAAATTGAAGTCCCGTGTTTGAGACTTGGCCGATGCACACGCTACCCATTTTCCTTGGCTTTCTTGGCACCATAATGAGGCCTAGTTCCTTGCTTCCTCATTGTGCCGTGTTCGACTCTTGTGGCAAGCATTGGTAGGCTTTTTCCTTTGATTTATTTTCCATGAAGGCCCGATACTGCCCTTGTGGAGGGCAGGGCAAGGTTTTTCTCTTCTTTGATCCAAGGCACAATTTTGTGCTCTGCCCTTGTCGTGGGCAGCGCAGAATTGCCTTTCAAGCCTTGTTTCCTTATGTTGCCCTCCTAGAGGGCAGTGTGCCCTTGTGGAGGGCAATGCTTGCTCTCTCCTTTATGCGCCACGCCTTTTTCTCCTTGAGCCATGCTTCCTTAAGCCACGCTTTCTCTTTTCTTCTTTTCTTCACCTACAATCAACCAAAACAACCACTCAAAGTATCACTAAATTTACAAGGTTTATAAATCAATTAAAATTCAATTAAATTTAGCTTAAACCTTATGAGTTAGCATCAAATTAATGGTAGTTGCTTGATTTAAAGAAGTTATGCATTTTCATTCCAAATTACTTACTTAGGATGCAAGAAAGTGCATAAAGACTAATAAAACAAATGAAATTAGCTTGAAAAATGGGTATATGATGACTTGTCATCACAACACCAAACTTAAATCTTGCTTGTCCCCAAGCAAGCATCAAAACTAAGAGAAATTGAAATGAATAAGAAAAGAACACATATCCTTATTAGGCATATAGCAGAACTTGATTTATGGAGTCTTTATGCAGACAATGATAACTCAATTATTGTTGCTGTCACATAATATACATCTTTCCTCAAAGGCTTGCTCAACTTGCTGCTATAAGACTTACTCTTTAATTACTTGTTGTCATCCAAGTAATACCTTACGTGAATAAGGGTCGAATCCCACGGAGATTGTTGGATTGAAGCAAGCTATGTTTATTTTATTAATCTTAGTCAGGATACCAATAGGGTTCTTTAGCCTCGTATAAAGTAAAAAGGGCATAAAATAAATAGTTGTTACTTTAATAATGGAGAATATGTTGGAGTTTTGGAGATGCTTTGTCCTTTGAATTTCAACTTTTCCATGAAATCCTTTTCCCACACGCAAGGTTCCTTCCATGGCAAGCTCTATGTAGGGTGTCACCGTTGTCAATGGCTACTTCCCATCCTCTCAGTGAAAATGGTCCAAATGCTCTGTCACAGCACGGCTAATCATCTGTCTGTTCTCAATCAGGTTGGAATAGAATCCATTGATTCTTTTGCGTCTGTCACTAACGCCCAGCCTTTAGGAGTTTGAAGCTTGTCACAGTCATTCAATCCCAGAATCCTACTCGGAATACCACAGACAAGGTTTACACTTTCCGGATTCTCATGAATGCCGCCATCAATCCGGCTTATACCACGAAGATTCTGATTAAGGAATCCAAGAGATACTCATTCAATCTGATGTAGAACGGAGGTGGTTGTCAGGCACACATTCATGGATTGAGGAAGGTGATGAGTGTCACGGATCATCACCTTCTCCATAATTAAGCGCGAATGAACATCTTAGATAAGAATAAACGTGTTTGAATGGAAAACAAAAGTAATTGCATTAATTCATCGAGACGCTGCAGAGCTCCTCACCCCCAACAATGGAGTTTAGAGACTCATGCTGCCAAAGAGTGTATAATTCAGATCTGAAAACGTCATGAGGTACAAAGTAATCCTCTAAAAGTTGTTTGAATAGTAAACTAGTAGCCTAGGTTTACAGAAAATAAGTAAACTAAGATAATTGGTGCAGAAATCCACTTCTGGGGCCCACT
>NC_029780.3:57356199-57357505 GCF_000817695.3 Arachis duranensis | reverse complement strand
AGAAAAAATTGTGCCAGAAACTCTGTAGGTTCTTCGTGTGGAAGACCGAAATACTGGCAGCTTTGCTGCATCATGATAATGAGCTGAGGATTCAACTCAAAGCTACTAACTTCAATGGAGGGTATACAGATACTACTCCCATATGAAGCAGCAGTGGGGTTAGCATATGACCCCAGAGTCCTCCTGGACTGTTCATTTCCACTTAGTTCCATGATGGAGCAAGGGAGATGATAAAGGATAAGAATTGAAAAATTTTGAAATTGAAATATGAATTTTTATATAAAAATTTCAAAAATATAGTTTAAGATTAGTTAGAAAAGATATTTTTTTTTGAATTTTGAATTTTTTGATGAAAGAGAAAAACACACAAAAGACACAAGGCTTAAAATTTTTAGATCTAATGCTCCTTATTTTCGAAAATTTTGGAGGGAAAACACCAAGGAACACCAAACTTAAAAATTTTAAGATCAAAACACAAGAAAGACTCAGGAACACCTTGAAGATTCACAAGAACACCAAGAACAAAAGAAAGAACACCAAACTTAAAATTTTTAGAAAACCAAGACAAATTTTCGAAAATTAAAGAAAAATTAACAATAAAACACCAGACTTAGAGTTTGGCACAAGATTCAATCAAAGAAAAATTATTTTTGAAAAATATTTTTAAAAGAAGATGCCCAATTGCCAAGAACATAAGCCAACGCTCTAGCCAACTGAGTTAAAAATGTAATGTATTTTAAAGATGTATTATTTTTGTGGATAAAAGTATAATTTTTGAAAGTTAATGTTTTGAAAAAGCACAAGAAAAACAAGAAAAGACGCAAAACAAGAAAAACTCAAGATCAAATAAGAAAAATAAACAAGAACAACTTGAAGATCAATGAAGAACAAAGAACACAAGTTCGAAAATTTAAAGAAAAATATAAAATATGCAATTAACACCAAACTTAGAACAAGACACTAAACTCACGAAAATTAACAATTAATTAAGAAAAATAATATTTTTTGAAAAGAAATTTTTGAAAAGAAACTATCCTATCAGGATTTAATGACTCTATAACAATAAAAATAAATTATTCCTAATCTAAGAAATAAAATAAACCTTTAGTTGTTCAAACTCAAACAATCCCCGGCAACGGCGCCAAAAACTTGGTGCACGAAATTGCAATAACACTTTTTGCAATCCGCACAACTAACCAGCAAGTGCACTGGGTCGTCCAAGTAATACCTTACGTGAGTAAGGGTCGAATCCCACGGAGATTGTTGGTTTGAAGCAAGCTATATTTATTTTATTATTCTTAGTCAG
>NC_029780.3:57355915-57356184 GCF_000817695.3 Arachis duranensis | reverse complement strand
AAATCCTTCAACACACGCAAGGCTCCTTCTATGGCAAGCTCTATGTAGGGTGTCACCGTTGTCAATGGCTACTTCCCATCCTCTCAGTGAAAATGGTCCAAATGCTCTGTCACAGCACGGCTAATCATCTGTCAGTTCTCAATCAGGTTGGAATAGAATCCAATGATTCTTTTGCGTCTGTCACTAACGCCCAGCCTTCATGAGTTTGAAACTCGTCACAGTCATTCAATTCCGGAATCCTACTCGGAATACCACAGACAAGGTTAGAC
>NC_029780.3:57330122-57355853 GCF_000817695.3 Arachis duranensis | reverse complement strand
CAATCCAGCTTATACCACGAAGATTCTGATTAAAGAATCTAAGAGATACTCATTCAATCTGATGTAGAACGGAGGTGGTTGTCAGGCACACGTTTATGGTTTGAGGAAGGTGATGAGGGTCACGGATCATCACCTTCTCCATAATTAAGCGCGAATGAACATCTTAGATAAGAACAAACATGTTTGAATGGAAAACAAAAGTAATTGCATTAATTCATTGAGACGCTGCAGAGCTCCTCACCCCCAACAATGGAGTTTAGAGACTCATGCTGCCAAAGAGTGTATAATTCAGATCTGAAAATGTCATGAGGTACAAGATAAATCTCTAAAAGTTGTTTAAATAGTAAACTAGTAACCTAGGTTTACAGAAATTAAGTGAACTAAGATAATTGGTGCATAAATCTACTTCTGGGGCCCACTTGGTGTGTACTAGGGCTGAGACTAAAGCTTCTCACGTGCTTCGGCTGTTTCTGGAGTTGAACGCCAGGTTGTAACGTGTTTTGGGCGCTGAACTCCAACTTGCAACCTATTTCTGGCGCTGGACGCCAGACAGCAGCATGAACGCCAGTTTGCGTCATCTATCTTCGCGCAAAGTATGGACTATTATATATTGCTGGAAAGCCCTGGATGTCTACTTTCCAACGCAGTTGAGAGCACGCCAATTGGACTCTTGCAGCTCAAAAAATCCATTTCGAGTGCAGGGAGGTCAGAATCCAACAACATCAGCAGTCCTTTTTCAGCCTAACTCAGATTTTTGCTCAGCTCCCTCAATTTCAGCCAGAAAATACCTGAAATCACAGAAAAACACACAAACTCATAGTAAAGTCCAGAAATATGATTTTTGCCTAAAAACTAATAATATTCTACTAAAAACTAATTAAAACATACTAAAATCTACATGAAATTACCCCCAAAAAGCGTATAAAATATCCGCTCATCACTGTCCCTAACCATGTGCTTATGGCATGCAGGTCTAAGTGAAAAGCTTGAGACTGAGTGGTTAAAGTCATGATCCAAAGCAAAAAGAGTGTGCTTAAGAACCCTGGACACCTCTAATTGGGGACTTTAGCAAAGCTGAGTCACAATCTGAAAAGGTTCACCAGTCATGTGTCTGTGGGATTTATGTATTCGGTGGTAATACTAGAAAACAAAGTGCTTAGGGCCACGGCCAAGACTCATAAAAGTAGCTGTGTTCACGAATCAACATACTTAACTAGCAGAATCAATAACACTATCTGAACTCTAAGTTCCTATGGATGCCAATTATTCTAAACTTCTAAGGATAAAGTGAGATGCCAAAACTGTTTAGAAGCAAAAAGCTACAAGTCCCGCTCATCTAATTTGAACTAATATTCATTGATATTTTAAGATTTATAGTATATTCTCTTCTTTTTATCCTATTTGATTTTCAGTTACTTGGGGACAAGCAACAATTTAAGTTTGATGTTGTGATGAGCGGATAATTTATATGCTTTTTGGCATTATTTTTAGGTAGTTTTTAGTAGGATCTAGCTACTTTTAGGGATGTTTTTATTAGTTTTTATGAAAAATTCACATTTCTGAACTTTACTATGAGTTTGTATGTTTTTCTGTGATTTCAGGTATTTTCTGGGTGAAATTGAGCGACCTGAGCAAAAATCTGATAGGAGGCTGAAAAAGGACTACAGATGCTATTGGATTCTGACCTCCTTACACTCGAAATGGATTTTCTCGAGCAACAAAACTCCAAATGGCGCGCTCTTAATTTCTTTGGAAAGTAGACATCCAGGGCTTTCCAGAAATATATAATAGTTCATACTTTATTCGAGTTTAGACGACGCAAACTGGCGTTCAACGCCAGCTTCATGCTGAATTCTGGTGTAAAACGCCAGAAACACGTCACAAACCATAGTTAAACGCCAAAAACACGTTACAACTTGGTGTTTAACTCCAAGAGAAGCCTCTGCACGTGTAAACCTCAAGCTCAGTCCAAGCACACACCAAAGTGGGTCCCTGAAGTGGATTTCTGCACTTAAACTTATTTCTGTAAACCCTAGTGACTAGTTTAGCATAAATAGAACTTTTTACTATTGTATTTTCATCTTTGGATCATCTTTTGATCTCTTGATCACTCTTATGGGGGCTGGCCATTCGGCAATGCCTGGACCTCCAGTTCTTATGTATTTTCAACGGTGGAGTTTCTACACACCATAGATTAAGGTGTGGAGCTCTGCTGTACCTCGAGTATTAATGCAAAGTACTATTGTTCTTCTATTCAATTCACGCTTATTCTTATTCTAAGATATCCATTCGCACTCAAGAACTTGATGAATGTGATGATTATGTGACGCTCATCACCATTCTTACTTATGAACGTGTGCCTGACAACCACTTTCGTTCTATATGCAAATAAGCTTGAAAGAATATCTCTTGGATTCCTTGATCAGAATCTTCGTGGTATAAGCTAGAATCTATTAGCAGCATTCTTGAGAATCCGGAAAGTCTAAACCTCGTCTGTGGTATTCCGAGTAGGATTCAGGGATTGAATGACTGTGACGAGCTTCAAACTCGCGACTATAGGGCGTAGTGACAGACGCAAAAGGATAGTAAATCCTATTCCTGCATGATCGAAAACTGACAGATGATTAGTCATGTGGTGACAACGCACCTGGACCATTTTCACTGAGAGGACGGATGGTAGCCATTGACAACGGTGATCCCCCAACAAACAGCTTGCTATGGAAAGGAGTAAGAATGATTGGATGAAAGCAGTAGGAAAGCAGAGATCAGAAGGAACACAGTATCTTTATGCGTTTATCTGAAGTCCCCACCAATGAATTACATAAGTATCTCTATCTTTATTTTATGCTTTATTTATCTTTATATTCGAAAACCATTATAACCATTAGAATCCGCCTGACTGAGATTTACAAGATGATCATAGCATGCTTCATACCAACAATCTCCGTGGGATCGACCCTTACTCACGTAAGGTTTATTACTTGGACGACCCGGTGCACTTGCTGGTTAGTTGTGCGAAGTTGTGAAGAATGTGTGTGAACCATGGTATTGTGCACCAAGTTTTTAGAGCCATTGCTAGGAATTGTTCGAGTTGTGAAAAGTATGAGTCACAATTTCGCCTATCAGTTTTATTGATGAATGTGTCCGGTTGAGTACTCAGTAGTGCCAGAGGAGGACGAGCCAAAGGATTTACTTTCTCCTTTCCTTTGCGAACCATCTTGAAAAAGACAAAAACAGAATACAACTCAGGGGACACAAATAAGATTTACAGAACCTAAGAGGAAATTGTCAAATGAAGCATATTAGAGCCACTAAGGTAAACAAATTCTCAATTAAGGGAAAACATATATAAAACAGTCAAATGCTCAAAAAGAAATGTATTTTCCCTATTCAAGCAACCTAAGTAACATAAAAGAGAAAGAACAACAATTGTAGGACATATATGACTTAGGTGTATAATAGAGGTGAATTGAGGTGAGATTAATTGATTATTGCAATTTTGCATTTGAAATTAGAAGACTTAGCAAAAATTGGCACAAAAGGCAATAATCAATTTGACAATTGAAGCACTTGCATATTCATGAGAGAAAAAATGGTAGAATGATCACATAACCATACCCTTGTTCCAAAAGCAACACTTGATCAAAGTTAGATTGCATTGTAAAAAAAATTCGGAAAGAACAAGTTATTGTACATGATCATTGATGTTAAAGGCACATGAATAAGCACTTAGTCAATTCACTCAACAAACTCTGTATGTACTGCTGCCAATTTGCACCAAACAGATATAAAAATTTGTAAGTTTAAAGCTAGTTTGGTTTTTAAGCAAAAAGAAATAAGCAGAAAGTACATGACTCAGCAAATTACTAGGCTAAAGGAAAATATGCACAACTAATGTTAACACCAAACAAAATAATCACAGCTGCATAATTCAAGATCAGTTTGATGTTCAAGCATAAATAACACAAGGTGCATAAAAAATTCAAACTTAGGCAGCATCCAAAACAACAGAATTTTGCACAGGTATGAAATAAAATGCCAAATGAAAGTAGAATCCAAGCTCTATGCTGATCAGACATAGAGATCAGACAAAAAATCTTCATTTAGGCAATGCATCAAACATGTTATGTGCATCAGTTAAAAACAACATTCACAGTTCAGTATACATCAGCATTCAGTGTTCATAAGCAGCATTCAGAGTTCAGAGAAATCTAAAACATACAGCCATTAATCAACATTCAATCCAAAAAATAAGAAATCAACTAACCTAATGCCTCCTAGTTACTAAAACAAAAATTAGAAGCAGTTAAAGAAAGTAAATGAAACAGAAATAGTAGAGACACAGGTTACAGAGAAGGAAAAAGGAACATGCGTTGCCGGGAAGAAGAAAAAATGGCGAGGCAGGGGTGGCTATTGCGGGGTCACGGCGGCACAGAAGCTCACTGCTGCTAGTGGCTGATCGCCGAACTAAAGGACGCAAACGGAGACTGGCTGGGGCAGAAAAGGGGTTGTGCAGAAATAGGGAATGGGGGTGGGAAATGGAAATGGAAAAGGAAGAGAAGAGAGACAGGGGGTGACGGTGGTGTGGTCACCGGCAGTGGTGTGGTTGGACGGAGGTGGTGGTTGTGTTGTTGGGTTGAGGTTTGGTGGTAATGGGTTTTCAGAGAAAAGAAGAAGAATAAATGATGATATGGTCTGTAAAGCGCGACAGTCCCCTTTTCGAATTAACATTCGAAAAGTGACCTGTGCGTACGCACAAGGTCGTGTACCGACGCACACTTAAGGAAAACGAGGGGCTATGCGCGCTGTGAAAAGAATGGGAAAAACGGCCTGTGCGGACGCACAAGGGCTTGTGCGCGCACATAGAAGGAAAAAGATGGGGCTGTTCCCACGCACAAAGGGTGCGTGCGCTGTGACCAGAGGTATTGTCAATGGTTGTGTGTGTGCATGCACGGTGGCTTCTCTCTCTTTTTTTTAAGAAAACAGGGTAGAGTGTGCGCATGCACACGTGGTGTGCGAACGCACAGGGACAAAGGAAGGGGTGTACACACGCACAAGCCGTGCGCATGCTGTCAATAGAGGGAATGTTTAAGAGTGTGCGTGCGCACGTTGCTATATGGATGCACAAGGACAGAAAAACAGGGGAACTATGCGCGCACACAAGGCTGTGCGTACGCACAGGACTCTATTCCTGCAATAAAAATTTGCCACTAAGGCATCAACCATGACATCCTAAACAGGTTTTCAAGTCCCAAAACATGATAAAACTCCAAAAACATATTATTCCACTAAAATTACCTAACAAACATAAAATTTAATTAACCAACCAAGAAAAATAGCCAAGTATTCAAGTATGAAAAACTAAAAGAGGAAAAGTTAGAAGGATATTACCATGGTGGGGTGTCTCCCACCTAGCACTTTGGTTTAAAGTCCTTAAGTTGGACTTTGAGGAGATCCTTGTTTGGGTGGTTTGTGTTTCCACTCCTCCTTGAATCTCCAACCAAGTTTGCTTTTGATTGGACCTCCGGGGTCCTAAATGAATTGCATCAAACTCTTAAGAGATCTCCGGCTAGCAACTACGATCCATGAGTGTTGACTTTTGAAATTAATGCCCAGATCCCATATTCTAGTTTCTCTATCACCATCTTGTTGATTCTTGTTCCTGTACTTGGATGAACAACCTCTTGAATCACCTTTTAAGCACCCAAACAATTCTTGGAATCCTCTTAATTGTATCTTGCACCATTTATGTCTTGAATTCCTTTTGCAACCAACATCCAATTCTTCATTGTTGAATATACCAAGAAGTACCCTAAGTTGATAATCCGTTTTCAAGAGAGCGAATTGATGTGGGACTATGAAGCTCATTAGAGAAATTGTTACCCACTTCTTCCTCCTCTTCCCCATCACTTAAGTCATAACAAGGAGGTTGTGAGAAGTCTACCTCCATGTCTTTATCAAACTCAATGGGAAGAGGCTCTTTAGGATTATTGAGGAGATTGATCAAGGAGGACAAAAAATCAACAATGATGGAATCCTCATCTTGATCAATCTCTTTCAATTCTCTCCTTCTCTCCTTCGGTCCACATACTTCCCTTTCTTCCTCTTGTTGCACTTCAAGCCCTAAATCTTCTTCTCTTCCTTGCTTCTCCATGTTCTCCTCCTCACTATACTCCTTCGTTGTTACTCCATATTCCTCAGGGGGAATGTCTTGATTGCTTGAGCGTAGTGAGGCTAGGTGGTTCACCGCTTCGGCTATGGCAGCCATGAACTCCCCTTGCTTCCTTCAGAACTCTTCTTGCTCTTGAAAGAATACTTGAAGGTCTTGTTCCTCTTGGGGCAAGGGTTGGAAAACTTCACATTGAGGTGGAAAAGAAGGTTCAAAGGTTGGAAGAAGGGTTGTATATGTAGGAGGTAGTTCATGGGGGTGGGGATATTGAGGTGGTATATAAGGGGGTGATGGTTCATATGGTTAGTAGCAAGGTGTATAGACATTTTGATTCCATGGAAGTGTATGGTATGGTTCTTGAAGGTTTGGTGGTTGAGGATTGTGTTTGGGGTATCTTTCATAGCATTGGGATTGATACTCACATAGGGGAGGGTGTGGGGAAGGATTTGGCTCGTTGTAGTGTGGGAAAAATTTCTCCTCCCTCCATCACTTCTTGTATTCCAAGATACAATCCCAATTTGAATTCATCATACCCTTCAAAACAAGCAAAACCAAGCTCCAAGCAACAAAGGTGATATCTCATAAAGAAAGTAAGAAATAAAAGTAAAAGACATCAACAAACAAGAAATAATGAACACCCAAATATTAACTAAAACAACCAAACAACCAAAAAGCAAGATATTTACACTATCAATATATTTACGAAAACCTAAGATATAACACCAATTGCAGTTCCCCGGTAACAACGCCAAATTTGACGATTTCCCAAAAGCTTAGGTTTGGATTTTTACACTAAAAATAGAATTTGTCCATTGTAAGTATAGTCCAAACCCGACAATCGAACATCAAGTAAATGTTAAATTCAAATCAAAACATTAACCGAGATTAAGAGTAATTCAACCTCAGGTCGTTCTTTCCTATGATGCAATTGAAGTGTCATATGCTTTCGGTTGTGAAGGCAAAAGGGGTTTTGGAATGGAAGAACTAAATATTAAAAGAACTAAAGAAATAAAAGAACCAAGAAATGATCAAAATTGTAATTAATGTAAGTAACAAGGAGATAAGATCAAAACTAGTGAAAACACTATAAATTCATATAGAGAGCCTTGACTTGGGAATGAGAGTCCAAGGAATCCTATCATGGTCATAACCACAATTCTGATAATTATGATGAGTCAATCTCACTTAGTTAACCCCAAACATCGAGGAGTAAGTCAAGCAAGCATAATTGAACTTAATCCATAAGTTCTAACCAACTTACCAAACTAGTTGATAAAAGGCTAGCTTTAATGGAAACATGAGTCAACTAACTCCCCAAGAATTGTCACTAAATGTCGGACATTATGACTCGAGTATCCTAGGGACTCAAACCCCAAGCCAAGGTGTGAAAATCTATTCAAAATTCATAATTGGCATTTTCACAAACACCTTGTGGGCATAAAAACAAAACATGGTAAATTGCAAAGGAAAAGAGAAAACTATAACCAACTATTCACAACATCAACAATCAACATCTAATAAGCATAAAGAAAGTATAAAACATTAAATTCATCAATCAAAACTTCAAGATCTCAAAATTGAATATATAAATAAAGCACTTGAACCATAGGAAAATAAAAGCAACTATGATGTAATTAA
The DNA here is from genome assembly GCF_000817695.3 of Arachis duranensis. Taxonomy (NCBI): domain Eukaryota; kingdom Viridiplantae; phylum Streptophyta; class Magnoliopsida; order Fabales; family Fabaceae; genus Arachis; species Arachis duranensis. The sequence goes on along the minus strand of NC_029780.3, from coordinate 57,348,046 downwards.
AGAGAAATTAAGGAATACTTACAAAAGAGTTGATCAACATCCAAGATTAAAGCTTGCTATAAAATACTACAATAAAAACTACATAAAACCTAGGAGAGAATTCTCTACTCTACACTACTCCTACTCCTAATTAACTATGCTAAAATTGTAAAAGTGAGGCCTCCTAAGCTAATGCCTTCATAAGTGTTGATATCCCCTTCATATAGCACTTCAATCAGCCTTCAAGCCTTCCAAAATGGGCTAAAAGTCCTCAAAATTCGTGCAGCACGTGTTTCATTAATGAAATCACTTACAGGGTCCTGTGCGTATGCACAGATGTGTGCATTCGCACACATGCTAATTTCTTCTTGTGCGTACGCACGCTTGCTTGTGCACACGCACACATGGCTGTGTGTGCTTTTCCTTATTTTCTTCATGTTTTCTCCCTTGTATATGCTTTCTTCGACTTTTGCCTAGCCAATCTTGCCTCAATGACCTAAAATCACTCAACAAACAAGTCATGGCATCGAATGGCATGAAAGTGGAATCAAATTACTCAATTTAAGCACAAAATTGCATGTTTTCACATTTAGGATCAAATTAGGGGCAAAACACAAAAGTATGCTATTTTGGTGAATAAGTGTGAGTTTGTATGATGAAATCCATCCAAATCAAGCTAAAATATCTCATCAAATGCATCACGTGACCAGAGGTTGAACCAGATCCTCATTGATATATGCCTCCTCAGAGCACAATGGAGAAGGGATGTTAGAGGTCAGCCATACCAGCTGGGAAGGCATGATTTAAAGCCAATTGCTAAGGGGGCGGTTGGAGTTCATTTTGCGCTCCATCATTCCAACGAGTAACCGGTCTGAGGTTACCATTAACTAAGCTGTGATGATTCACTACATCATGCTCGGTTATAAAGTGGAGGTGCATCGTGTCATCCCTCTGGAGTTGTACGACATAGCTGCAAAGGCCTTCCCTCGTCTCATTTTCTTCCTATGTGAGGCTGCTCGCGTCCGCATTGATCGAAACACCCTTATTGATGTTGACAGACCAATTACTAGGAAGGGTATGGAGTACGCTGAGGAGCTTGGGCTAGCACCGCCTCAGGAGCCAGTTTTCCTTCCTCAGCAAAAGTAGCCTGAGATCCCTCAGGGATATTACTTTTCCCGGCATGACTACTGGGATCAGCTGAGAGCATCTATTGGGTAGCTAGCATCTGCTGTTAACCAGCTGAGGATAGAGCATCAGGACCACTCCACCCTCCTTCATCAGTTAGTGGAAGAACAACAGAGTCAGAGGCGAGGGCTGGAGGAGCTAAGATGCAGAGAGGATTCCCGGGAGGGAGCATCAGCCACCAGGACTGAGGTGGTTGAGTGTTATTTTCTGCTGCTTTATCTATTTTCTATTTTTCTAGTCATTATATTATATCTTGTTTCCTATTTTTTGTTTGGAAGCCTTTCCATGATCAGTAGTAGTATTTTATTGTTTTCCTAGCTGAGTTGTTAAATTTAGTATTTATGCTTATTTAAAAATTTTCTCATGTATTGCTCACTGAGCTTGAAAAATCAAAAGAAAAAGAAAAGAAGTAATAAAATGCATTAGATTTGAGTTATATATTATGAGTTATTCTGGTTACTTTTATGTGGTGGTATTATTTATGATTTTGAATGTATGAACTGAATAGTGCATACTTGATATTGAGGTTAAAAATGTTGATTTCTGAGGTATAGGAACTTAGAGAAGTATTATGGATTCTCTACACTCAATGAGAAATTGATATTTGAAGCAAAACAAATAGCAAAAAGAAAAAGAAAAATAAAAAGCAAGGTCATTGCTCTGAGCATCAATGGTTAGGAAGGTCAAATATGATTAAAATCTCAAAGATTTGTTTTCCTAACCATATGCTTGTGGTGTGAATGTGTCAAGTAACCCTTGAGACAGAACACTAAGAGTTAAGACCAAGTGCATTTGCGGAGTATGCCAAAGGCTCTGAGCAACACTGACTGAGAGGAATTAAAAGAAAGATTAGAACTCAAAGAGTTCTCCAGTTAAGTGCTTGTGGTGTCTTTGTGTCAAGTTAAGCTTGAGAATAAAACACTAAGAATCACGGCTAGGCTCAAGGTGCAAAGCGCCAAAGAAAAGAAAAGAAAAAGCTGTGTTCAAGGATCAATCAACGCTTAAGAAGGAAAAGAATCCATAATATCATCAGAGTTCTAGTTCTAAATGATGTCCATATTTCTGAGCTCAAAGGATAGTGAGATGCCAAACCTATTCAGAATCACAATGTCATTAACCCAACTCAGTAATTGGACAAGAGCTTAAAGGAACACTAAAGTCTTGGGAAATTTCTCTTCTCAGTCCTATATTGTTTAAGGCTTAAAAATTAAGTATCGGACCATAGAGGGTAGTTACAGAAGTTTGGAAAGCTAGATAATTGGTGTAGTATGCAACAATCCCATTTTGAGGCAAAACATGGGTCAATGTCCGCGTACGCAAGATGGCAAAATAGAAGGAACTTCTCGCGTAGCTTGTACCGCCCATGTATGTGAGAGTTCGATTTAACAGGTCCGCGTACGTGAGAACATCTCTGTGTACACGAGATATCAAGGCAATGAGTAAATCTTATGTCGCGTGTGCATGCTCGTTGATGAGCGGATATTTTATACACTTTTTGGCATTATTTTCATATAGTTTTTATTACGTTTTATTTAAGTTTTGTTATAAATTCATAAGTTTTAGTGCAAAAATTCATATTTTTGGATTCTACTTTGAGTTTGTGTATTTTTTGGTGATTTTAGGTATTTTCTAGCTGAAATTGAAGAGCTTGAGCAGAAGTCTGATTCAGAAGCAGAGAAAGGACTGTTGATGATGTTAGGATCTGACCTCCGTGCACTTGAAGGAGCTTTTCTGGAGCTAAAAAGGTCCAAATTGCGTGCTCTTAAAGGTTTTGTAAAGCTAACATCCGGGGCTTTCCAGAAATATATAATAGTTTATACTTTGTTTCAGAAATAAAGGACCAAAACTGGCATTTAACGCCAGCCACTAGCCCCAGTCCTGGCATCTAGCGCCCACAAGGGAGCAGCTGGAGTTCAATGCTCAAAAGGGGGTCCCTAGCCAGCGTTCAATGCCCCTAATGGACATTAGCACGTGGGAAACACTTATGCTCAGCCCGAACACTCACCTTGTGGGCCCCAAAAGTGGATTTTCTCACTATCAACTTAGTTTATCTTATTTCTGTAATCCTTAGTCATTAGATTAGTATATATAGGAGAAGATCACCCATGTTTAGGATCTTCTTCCTCCCCCATTATTTTTGAATACTATTATGTACAGTATGAGTCACTAAACCTCCTAGGTTAAGGTTAGGAACTCTGCTGATTTCCATGGATTAATAAAAGTACTACTGTTCTATTCTATTCGTGTGTGACTCTATTCTAAGATGTATCTTCGTTCTTCAACCTTATGAATGGGATGATCTGTGACAATTGTCTTCATTTTATATGCGTTCAGTGTGAGTCCTAACCAGAGATCACTAAACTACCAACTTGATTATACATCTCTTAGATGGCTAATCCACGACTTCATTGGGGACTTCTCGAGACACCAGTTCAGCCGAGGTATGGGGAGATTAGGGTCTTCATGGTAGAAGCTAGAACCAAAGGCGCAGCATTCTCTGATCCGGAAGATTTGACCTTATCTGTGGCGCTTTGAGTAGGATCATCAAGGGGATGAACTGTAGGAGCTTCACCCTCCTTCAGATTGGGTGCACACTAAACCTGGCGTTCGGCCTGAGAGAGGATGATTCAGCGGCCGCGACTGTACGACGTTGATCACTTACAGCCTGCCATGAAAGGAATCCCTCACATTTGGAGAAGGACAGTAGGAAAGGTTGATCCAGAAGAATGAAGCATCTCCGAAGCCTCAACTGTTTCCTTATCACTGGTTTTACTCAAATTAAGTAATTTCATTCCTATTTATGTTTTATGCATTTATCTCAACAAACTATCTTTTCTAATTTCCTGACTAAGATCTACAAGGTGTCCATAGCTTGCTTCAAAATAACAATCCTCCCGAGATTGATCCTGACTCACCTCAGGTATTACTTGGACGACCCAGTGTACTTGCTGGTTCAGTTGTGTGGAGTTAATTTCCATGCACCAAGTTTTTGGCGCTATTGCCGGGGATTGTTTGGATTTGACAAACTACCGGATTATCTTATTGCTTAGATTAGGTACTTTTTATTTTTTGTGTCTTTTATTTTCTTTTTCAAAAAAAAAAATTCAAAACCCTTTCTTTTCTTTTTATCTTTATCTTTTTGTTTGAGTCTTTGTTCTTGTTTTTGTTAAAGTTCAAATTTTTTGCTTTCTTTTCAAAAAAAAGTGTCTTTTGTTTGAGTCTTGTGTCAATCCTTAAGTTTGGTGTCTCTTTTTTATCTTTAGTCCCTTTGGTACTTTTGGTCTGTCTTCTCTTGAGTCTTTTAGGAAATTGTTCTTGTACTTTCTTTTGTTTGATTTCAATTTCATTAAATTTGATGTTTTTTGGTGTTTTTCATGCAAATTTTGAAAAATTAGTGTCTTTGCTTTTAAAATTTTTTGTTTGGTGTCCTTTAGTTGTTCTTTATTTGCTTTGAATTTTTGAATTTGTTGTTTATGTTCTTTCTTGGTATTCAAGTTGTTCTTGTTTCTTTTCTTGTTTTGATATTAAAATTTTTAAGTTTGGTGTCTTTTGGTTGTTTTACTCTTTCTTCATTAATTCAAAAAATCAAAAAATATCTTTTCTATCTTTATTTTTAAAATATTTTCGAAAATTTCAAAAGATTTTCAAATTTTAATTTCAAAAACACTATCTTATCTTATCTTAATTTTAAGTCTTTTCAAAAATCATATCTTTTTCAAATTAGTATCTTATCTTTTTATCTTTCTTTGAATTTCAAAAAGATCTTATTTTATCTTATTTTAAATTCAAACATTAAAATTCAAATTCCAAAATCTTTATCTTATCTTAAATCAATATCAAATTTCAAAATCAAATCTTTTTTTTTTCAAAATTCAAATTCAAAATTTCCAAAATCAAATCTTTTCAATTCTTTTTAAATCTTATCTTTCTAGCTTCATTTTAAATCTTATCTTTCTAGCTTCTTGATCGTTAAAATTTCAAATTTGAATTTTAAATCTTTAAATTTTAATTTTCAAAGTCTCAAATTTAAATTTCAAACCTTTTAAATTTGAAATTTCAAATCTGTAAATCTTAAATTTCAAAATTTCAAATTTAAATTTCAAATCTTTTAAATTTTAAATTTTTAAATCTTATCTTATTTTAGTTTCACTCTTTCTTTTAAATTTTAAATTTCAAATATTTTCTTTCTTTTCAAATTCAAATTTTAAATCTTTTTGTTTGACGTTCTCTTTTGAATTTTAAAATTTTCAAAATCAAATCTGTATCTTTCTTCTCAAATCTTGTTAGTTAATTATTTGTTTTTCTTTCTTGAATTTCAAAAAATTTTTAAATCACTTTCTTTCTAATTTTTTATTTTATTTTCAAATTTTTTATTTATTTTCCTATTTTTTATTATTTTCGAATTTTTTAAAAAAATAATTTTAATTTTAAATTCCCTTTCCCTCTTTAATTTTCAAAATCTCTCTCTTTATTCTCTTCTATTTCTTTTTGGATTATCTCATTGGGAGCTCCCTATACTGTGACATAGGGACTCCCATTTTTTTTGTCTCTTATTTATGTATACAGGAACGCTGAAGTCACTATGGATCAAAAGGGGAATACACGAATTAGGAGACCTCTGGGTTCCTATACATTTGACACTCCTGTTGACTCAGATGGCTTTATGGTCAACCTAGACCAGATACTGCTATTACGGCAAAAGTGCCAGTTTCATGGACACCCACAGGAAAAGACCCCAGTAATCTCATCTCCAACTTCCTGCAGTTCTGTGATATTGTAGAGGCCAATGGAGTGGACACTGAAGTCCCCAGACTAAAACTCTTTCCATTTTCTCTGAGTGCTCAAGCAAATGAATGGTGGCATATAGAACTTAGAGGAAGTGTGAACACCTGGGATAAGGTTGTTAACAAATTCCTGAACAAGTTCTCTCCCTCACAGAGATTAACTAAGCTGCTAACAGATGTTCAGACCTTCAGGCAAAAGGAAAGTGAGTCTCTCGATGATGCTTGGGAGAGGTACAAGCTGATGTTCAGAAATTGCCCTCCACATATGTTCTCAGGATGGGGGAAGACAATCATCTTCTATAAAGCCATCTCTGAGATAGCCAGGAAGATAGTAGATCACTTTGCAGGTGATTTTCTATACTTTATAGAGACACACGAAGAGGCAGATGAGCTCATTGAAATAGCTGCCGACAACCAGCACTAATACTCCTATGAGGAGTCCCCAATTAGGATAGAAGTTCGAGACATGGAGACTGTAGCCGCACCCCTGCTGAGATTTATAACGCTTCTAGTGATATGAGTGGTAACTACCCTCAAGGAGACATTCACATCCACGACCAGTGGACACCTGAGCAGGTAATATTCCTTACTGAGTTGTTTGAGGAAGCGCATCCCTATAGGGCCTTCACATAAAGCTTGATGCTTTTTCGGAAGGGGACCTTAAAAGAAGGTGGAACAGTAGTCTTCACCAAGGAGGCCGAACCTCAAGAGCTTGCTACTGAGGGACTTAAGGCAATCAAGGACCAGGAGGATCCTGAAAATGCCATTGCACGCCCCTACAAAAGAGAAGGAACCTCAAGTTAATTCTTCTCTGGGCGTACAAGAGGAGCCTGTGACTCCCACAGATCACGCCCTTGCAGAGGTGAAGGAGCCTCAAGAGCTACCTTTCCTAGGCGTGTAAAAAGAACCAGAAGATGAGCAATTGGCTCATTTCATGGTGTTTGAGGTTTGTAACCCTCTATTACCCCTGGACAAGGGAGGCACTTGCATAAAGGATTCAGCATTCAAGCCTCCCCCTTGATTAAAACCAATTCAATCCCTCCTAAGACCAAACGTAAGTTTGGTGTTGGATGTACACTATCCACCAAGGAGGAAGGCCCCAAAATATCCCTACTGAAGGATTTTCACCATGGAAGATGGTAATATTCACTTATCTCATCATAGTATTCACCATGGATGAGGGAAATGTTGCTAAGGGACACCAGCATATTCCTGCAAGCCCAACCCTACCTCATGCAGTGAACAACAGCCTGTCTATTTAGCGTATTAAGCTAATGCATGAGAGAACAGGAAGGACACTCCTAGTAAGGAGTAAGAGTTTGATCATCTATGACTACCTCCCTCCTTGAAAGGAGCTATTTGTCAAGCTAATGACATTAAAGAAGCGTTTGTTGGGAGGTAACCCATCAATAATTAATGTTTACTTGTTTTACTTTAAGTTTATTTAAGTTATATTACTTTGATTTTCATGTTTTCTTTGAGTTTATGATCATGTGCAGTAGTTAAAATAGAAACAGAAACAGTCAGAGCTGGAAACATAACACCCTGGAGCAAAGACGTGGCTGGCGTTGAACACCAGCCAGGGAGCATAGTGCTGGCGTTGAACGCCAGCCAGGGAGTACATTACTGGTGTTGAACGCCAGTGATGGGACAGAAACCTAGAGTTGAACACCAATCAGGGGGCAGACCCTGGGCGATCAACGCCCAAACAGAGGCACAGACCTGGCATTGAACGCCAGGTAGGAACACCCTCAGGGGCGTTCAACGTCCACTTAAAGGCACATAGTTGGCGTTGAACGCCTGCTAGGAGCAAGAGCTGGGCATTCAACGCCCACAAAAGGGCAGGGAACTCGAATTCCCTTGCCTTGGAGAATCATCTAGGAAGAGGAAAGGAAAAGAAAATGGGTGATTCTTGAAGTAGTGGCAAAGAAAAAGGGTGATTCTTGAAGTCCCCTTTAGGCTCAAATCTCTAGGATAATTGAGCTCCAGTATGGATCAACTAAGGATGGGACATCAAGAGCACTCCACCATACTCCATGACATAAGAGAATATCAAAGAGCCATAAGAGAAGAACAAAGAGTTATGAGGGAAAAACAACAGAGGCAGGGGAGTGATATAGAGGAAATGATACGCGAAAACTTGTCTCACAACAAATTTTCTACCGGCAACTGCACTGGATTATCGTCAAGTAAAAATTCACTATAGAGTGAGGTCGAATCCCACAGGGATTGGTTGGTTGAGCAATGTTAATTAGAGAATTGTTCTAGTTGAACTGAATCAGATTTGAAGTTGGGATTGCAGAAAGGAAAATTAGCGGGAAACTTAAACTGCAAGAAATATAAATGAACAAAATGTAAATGGCAGAATTAAATGACAGAAAGTAAATTGTAAGTAATTAAAGTACAGAAGCTTAAATTGCAAGAAATTAAATGGAGAGCGGGATTGAGCATCAAATTAAATTGCAGAATGTAAAAGAGAATGGGTAAGATCAGAATAGGAATTAATTGAGTGTTAGGAGATATTGAACTCTCCGGATCAAATTATTCTCATATCTTCCTCAATTAATGCATTCATTGAATTTGCTTGGCAATCTAAGATGCTTGGATTCCAATGTCTTGGCTCACCAATCTCTCTAAGCTTGAACAATTGCCCAATGTCTTGATTTAATTGCTCATGGGAAGAGATGGCGTTTGGTCACTGACTATACCATACAGATTCATAGATCAAGGTATTGGTAGGATTAAATGTCACAATATCCATCCAAACCTTAACCTAATCCAATGTGAGAAAGTCTTTCTAGCATGATTTCCTCATCCCTTTCTCAAGGATCAGAGGAAACCCAATTATGAATAGCTTCTCTATCAAGACAACTATCCAATTAAATTAAGATTGAAAGCGTTCTAACAAAATTAAGAGAAAAGGTAGAGGAAGAAGAATGAAAACTGTTATTGATCCATTGAATTACAATAGAGCTCCCTAACCCAATGAGAGGGGTTTAGTTGTTCATAGCTCTCGAAATGGAAAATGAAATTGAAAAGTACATTGCAGAAAGATAAAGTGTAGAGAAAAGGGAAATTAGGTAGACTTTCAATATCAGTCTCTAAGCCCCCACTAACAAACTTAAACTCTAAGCTATTTATAGACTTTCTTCAATTGATCCTTCTATCTCTGAATTGGGCTTTTGGCCTTTATTGAGATGGTTTGAAGTGGCTCCAATGCTGTTCAGAAGAGATGTGCTTGATTTGCAGAGTTCTGATGCCAACGTTGGAGTTCACATTTGGGGGCAAACGTTGAGTGAAACGTTCTTTAGAGAAATTAGATTTTGGGCATTTTGAGCAAAATTTGACTCAACGTTGGAGTGCCAACGATCGCTTATCCACGCGTATGCGTGGATGGTATATTTTACCATTTCATGCGTTTGCGCGGCCTACGCGTGTGCACATTTGGAATTCAGATGCTCATCCACGCGTACACTTGAGTGACGCTTGCGCGTGGATGCAATTTCCCCAATTCTAGTTTTGAAAGCTTTTCAAAGATGTTGGACCTAGCGTTTGATTTGCAATGCTCCCTCGAACGTTGATTTATCCACGCGTGCGCGTCACCTACGCGTGTGTGTAGATGCACTTTTTCAAAATCAAGTTTTGGAGCTCAAATCGCGCACGTTGGCATCAACATTGAACTGGCAACGTTCCCTCCAACGTTGGCCTATCCACGCGTGTGCGCCACCTATGTGTGCGCGTGGATTGTCAAAATTCACTACCCACGCTTGCGCGTATGGTACGCGTACGCATCGCCATAATTTTTCCAAATTTTCAGAAAGCACATTATATCACAAACGTTGGGGGTAACATTGGCTTGCCAATGTTCCCTCTAACGTGAGTAGCAGTATTATGCAGCAAATTCCCCTGTTTCCTTCCTCTCAATGTTTCAGGCAACGTTGGTGGTCCAACTTTGGCCACCAACTAACGTTGCTTCTCCTCCTTCTTTCCATGGCCTTTCTTCAACTTCCTTTCATACTTTTCTTCACTTATCATCTACCAATACATGCATCAAACCTTGCTAAAGTCATGAGCAATTGCATCATTCTTAGCACACAAGTAATTATGGTCAAAATATCATAAATATGCATCAAATTAACCATGTCTGAATGATTCAAGGTATACATGAACATTTAACCCAAATGATTGCTTATATATCAAGAAAGTGCATAAAACTACTAAAAACAAAAGAAAAAGGCTAGTCAAACTAGCCTAAGATGCCTTGGCATCACAACACCAAACTTAAATCTTGCTTGTTCCCATGCAAGCAATGAATTATGAGAAAAATAAATGAAACAGATGGTAATACACGTCCATATCAGCAAGTAATTGAAATTGATTCATGGGGTTTTATGCAGATAGTTGTTGCAGCTCGCTTTTATTAATTCTTAGGTGAGAATTGTCCCTTTAAGCATCAACCGACATACTGCTATAACTTCTTATTACTCACTTATCCTTGGTTTTTGAATTCTTTATTTTTCTTTTTCTATGAACTTATTCTTCATTATTGCTCAGTGTCATGTTTTTGAGGCAACTCTTTAAGGTAGGCTTTCAGTCAACACTCCCGAACCAGTTAGTTCAAGGTGCTAGGTATTGAAACACCCCTAAGGACTTAATTACCCAAGTCTCTCCTTGGCACATATCCATTACAGGCACATGGTTTGTTTATCCACTATTTAGGCTTTGGTGTCCAGCACCTCTTTGGGTTACTAAATGTTTTGTGACAATGTTACTCTTGATTGTGAATTTTTAGTTGACAATCCCGGGTTAGTTCACCCAAGTTGTCAAGTTATGAAGCACTCCTATGAACTTACTCATTCAAGCATATCCTTTCACAAAAACACCACAGACACATGCCTTAAGATCAAACTATAGGTGCCTAGCTTTTATTCTTTATTTCTTTCATATTAGTTCTTTCTTTCTTCTAAGGACTTTTATTTGCTAAGAGTCATAGACAACAGCCAAGTTCACACTAAAGAGAGGTATTCTACCTTTTTATTAGTTATTAGTAAGCTAGCTACACAATCAGACATATATACCACCACTCAATATTTATTTTATTCCTTGCCAAATGGAACCATTTCATTTCTGTTCAAACATTTATTTTATTTAATTAAAACAAGTAGGACAAGCATACGTTCAAGCAAGTGAAATTAACCCAGACACATAGACTAAAACACTTATTTGAAATTTAAAGAAAACAATTAGTTGAATCCTAGCACAGGTAGACTACTCAGCAGAGATACATTCAGACTTCCAATTTAAGCAATTCAAGCTGAAAGCAGTTAAGTGACAATACAACCTCTAGGCATCTTCTTCCTTGTACGTTATCTTCACTAGCCTTGGTATTCTCTTTGTCCTTGGATGATGGTGTATAGCTTTCCCAAAGGTTTAGTTGTCTTCCTGCAAAACTATTGGAAGTTGCTTGTTCCCCAAGCACTTGAGAAATGGTAAGTCTATGTGTATGCTTGTGATTTTCAGGGCTTAAGTTGGTGTGTGAACAACAAACTTAATTCCTTTTTTACCTCTATATGCAGCAAGGTGAACACATATATGGAACAGCAAGTGCTTTTATTAAGAATTTAAGTTGTGGCTGAAAATAAATAATTCGTCAAGTAGTTTCTCTGATTGTTTAGAGCTCTTAACTAATTCTGCTAAAAAGTGCAATGTGCTCTTAAGGAAGTTTATGGTGGAACACCAAACTTAGAATTTGCATATTCACCTTTGAATTCTTTTGGTGTGCAACACCAAACTTTGCTCCTTACAATCTATAAAAATCTTCTTGGCTCTTTTATTGACAAGCTATGAAAAGAAAATTACCTCTGGTTGGGTTGCCTCCGAACAAGCGCCCTTTTAACGTCACTAGCTTGACGGTTGACACTCTCAGTTGAGTTTGTACTTCATCTTGGGCCTTTCACTCATATCACCCAGATAGTGCTTGAGCCTTTGTCCATTTACAGTGAAGGTTTCCTGTGATTTCTCCTCCATAATTTCTATATGTCCATAAGGGGAAACCTTGGTGACAAGAAAAGGTCCTGACCACCTTGACTTTAGCTTTCCAGGAAATAGCTTTAGCTTGGATTTATAGAGGAACACTCTCTGTCCCTCTTTAAAGCTTCTTGGTGCCAGCTTGATGTCATGTCTTTCTTTTGCATTTTCCTTGTAAATTTTTGCATTTTGATAGGCCTGGAATCTGAACTCTTCTAGTTCTTGCAGTTGTAAAAGCCTTCTTTCACCAGCATCCTTGCTGTCAAAGTTTAATAACTTGAGAGCCCACAAAGCTTTTTGTTCCTGCTCAAGTGGCAAATGGCAAGCCTTCCCATAAACTAATTGATATGGGGACATCCCAATTGGCTTCTTGAAGGCTGTCCTCTATGCCCAAAGAGCGTCATCCAGCTTTTTTGACCAGTCCTTTCTTGAAAATCCCACAGTCTTCTCCATTATCCTTTTCAACTCTCTGTTGTATACGTCTGTCCGCCCACTTGTTTGGGGGTGATAAGGTGTGGCCACCTTATGCTTTACTTCATATCTCAAAAGGAGAGTCTCTAATAGTCTGTTACAGAAATGGTTTCCTCCATCATTGATAAGTTATCTGGGAACTCCAAATCTACTGAAGACATTCTTTCTGAGGAAGTTCATAACCACCTTATTATTATTTTTTGGGGTTGCAATGGCCTCCACCCACTTAGATACATACTCTACTCCCACTAAGATGTTTTGTTTGAGTATGAGGTTGGGAAGGGACCCATGAAGTCTATCCCCCAAACATCAAACAACTCAAGTTCTAGGATGAATTGCTGTGGCATCTTATTTCTCTTGGACAAGTCCCCAGCTCTCTGGCATTCATTACAACTCTTTATTAATTCTTTTGCATCCACCTTATCAGTCTTAGTTTTGATTCTTGCTTGGCAAATAAGTAGTTAAGTGCTGTATGATCAGGAAAAACAATCACTTTAGAGCCAATGAGATATGATCTAAATTTATCAAATGCAAACACTATTGCCAACAATTCCTTTTTAGTGGTGGTGTAATTCTTTTGAGTATCATTAAGGACCTTGCTGGCATAATATATGACATGCACTAAGTTGCCTTTCCTTTGTCCTAACACTGTCCCAATAGGAAACTCTAATGCATCACACATTAGTTCAAACGGCAAATCCAAGTCAGGTGGGGCAATAATAGGTGCTGAGGAAAGTTTCCTTTTTAGATCTTCAAAGGCCAGCATGCATTTTTGGTCAAATACAAAAGGTGTATCAGAAATAAGTAAGTTACTCAATGGCTTGGCAATTTTTGAAAAGTCTCTGATAAACCTTCTATAAAATCCAGCATGTCCTAGGAAACTTCTAATTGCCTTGACATTGCAAGGTGGAGGTAATTTCTCAATTGCTTCCACCTTAGCTCTGTCTACCTCAATGCCCTTTTTAGAGATTTTATGACCAAGAACCACCCCTTCAATTACCATAAAATGGCACTTTTCCCAGTTAAGTACTAGGTTGGTTTCTTGACATCTCCTTAGCACCAAGGCAAGGTAGTACAAGCATTTAGAAAGTGAATCACCAAATACAGAGAAGTCATCCATAAACACTTCAATAAACCTCTCAATCATGTTAGAGAATATAGATAGCATGCACCTTTGGAATGTTGCAGGTGCATTGCACAATCCAAAGGGCATTCTCTTATATGCAAAGGCACCATAAGAACAAGTAAAGGAAGTCTTCTCTTGATCTTTAGTGTCCACCACAATTTGGTTGTAGCCTGAGTATCCATCCAAGAAGCAATAACATTCATGTCCATCAAGCCTTTCTAGCATTTGATCCATGAAGGGCAGGGGGAAATGATCCTTCCTTGTGCCTTCATTGAGCTTCCTATAATATATGCACATACGCTATCCAGTCATTGTTCCGAGGGTTTACCTGAAACTGTAGGTCGATCTCAAACGAGACCTTCTGTGCTGGTCGGAGCCGATGTGTCCGGCAGGTGTGTAGCAGCCGGAGCTGGTGTGTCCGACTTTTGGAACTGAGAATGCTGCTGATCCCTTGTCCCCTAAGGGTGGGGGGTACCTACAAGGGACTCCAATGCTTAAGTTAGCAAGGGTATTAAACAGGTATTGAGTAGAATCAGAGTATGAGTTATACCTGGGTGCTCCAGTGTATTTATAATGGTGAGATGTGACCTTCTTTAGATAAGATAAGTTAGTTATCTTATCTTATCTTATTTTATCTTTTGTCGAGGTCAGCTTATCTTCCATGGAACCGCCCTTATCTATATAGGCTTGGGCTGCCCTTGGATCAGGATCGTATTCCTTGAGTTGGGCCCTTCTTTGGGCTTTCCTGTCGATTTAGACCGAGTTCTGTGCGAAGAAGTCGGTCCGCTTGACCTATAGAGGTCGGTCGCCTTGTCTGTAGAACATCCCGGGTCGGACAGCTCGACCCAGGGTATGAACAGTGCCCCTGCTTGAGCTCGGTCTTTTTGTTGAGGTCGAGTCCTGGACATCGGTCCTTCTCTAGTGAAGCCGAACTCAAGCATTTTGTCGATTCCTTCGTAGAAGCTTTTGAATGTAGAACATTTTTCCTCTAAAAGCGCGCGCTTTTATATCGGTGCTTTGGGAATGTGCGAGGGTTTAATGCCTTCATTAATTTTAACATTAATTGTCCCGTTTCCCTTAGGCTCTTTATTTTGATTTTGAAAACCCAGAAACGGTTTCTCTCCTTCGCCCTTTTCGTAACTTCTTTTCTCCGCTCTCTGTTTTTCGTTTGCGCTTCTGCTTTCTTGTGTTGCGGCTTTCGTTTGGCAATTTTCTTGGCAGCTTTCATTTCTGCGCTTGCATTTTTCTTTCTTGAAGCTTCTTTTGTCTCCAGGTTAGTCCCATTTCGTGCTTTCTCTTTGTTTTTGTTTTTGTGATGAGGTTTTGATTTTGATCCTCCTTTTAGAGAAAGTTTGGATCTTTCTGTTTTCATTGTGCCCTAAATTTGTTGAAATGTGCGTTCTGGGAGTTTCTCCATCTTCTGCATGATCCTTTTTGCTTTTGCTTGATGCTTTTAGGGCTTTGCATGTTCTTTGTTGTTTCTGTTCTGATACCGCTGCCCGCATCTGTTCCTCGTTTTATTTGAAGGTTGCTTTTGTCTGATTATGAAAAAGGTTACATCTTTAATGGTCTCTGCTTGGCGTGTTTGATGTTTTAGGGATGGTTTTTGCTGGTTTAGACTGTAAGGAAATGTTTTTGATGACTTTTTGTGTTTTTCTTTGATGGAAAAATGCTTGTTGTTTGAAGCCTTCTTTTCTTGTTTTGAGAGGTGCTGGGATGCGAGAAGTAGATTTTTCCTAGAAACCTTTCTTTATTATTGCCTCCAAAGGATGCCCCAGGACTTTGGTTTAAGTCTTGGGGTTTTCGTTTTCTGTGTGTTTGCCTGTATCGTATTGAGTTGTTTTCTCCTTTGTCTGAGATGTTTTTAGTAACCCCATCTTCTTTTCTTACTTGTAGGATTAGTTGGCCTCATGTCTTCTCGAAATAACATTGTAGAGATGTCTTCCAGAGTTCCCGAGGGGATGTCTGATTGGCTGGACTCCCTTGTTTTGTTGTGTGTTTCTGTTGTGGATACTGAATTTTGCACAGAGTTGAGGAAGCACCATAGGATTTGTGGTAACAGTGCTCGTGAGGAGGATTATGAGCTTGTTGCTCCTGATTCTGATGAGAGAGTTTGTTTTCCGACTTCCATCGAGAGGGAACGTCCCTTCTTCTATGCCTATGAATACTTCTTCATTCAATTGAACGTTACTTTTCCTTTTACTGCTTTCGAGACCGACCTGTTGTGGTCATGTAATATTGCCCCATCCCAGCTTCACCCAAATTCCTAGGGTTTTATTAAAATTTTTTAGCTTCTCTACCGAGAATTAGATGTAACACCCTCTCAGACTTTTTTCCTTTATTTGTTTGTTTCCGCCAAGCCTGGCGGTTCTTCAAAAAAGAAAGCTTCTTGGGTTTCTTTCAGGTCTGCCTAGGGCCATAAAGTTTTTGCTATGTATGATGAGTCCTTTAAGGACTTTAAGAATTACTTCTTTAGGGTTCCTGCTGTCGAGGGGGCCTGCCCCTTTTTTCTTGATGAAAATGATGAGCCTTCTTTCCCTCTAGAGTGGCAGAGGGATGTGAGAGTGTCTCGCTATACCTGGGAGATGCTTGATGATGTTGAGCGTGCCTTTGTTGTTATTCTTGAGGATCTATGGGGGGAACCACCCCATCTTGATACAAAAAGGTTTTTGAATGACCCGTCCTTGGTTCGGACTGTTTTGGGTACTTGTTTGACTTGTTTCTACACTTGTTTCTTAATTTTTTCTTCCTCTTATTGTGATTGTAACTCTTTGCTATGGTTGATTCTGTATTTGCAGAGATGTCAAAGAACAACGACTCCATGAAGGCTTTTAAAAAGGCAAAGAAGGCAACTGCTACTCTGAACATCTCGGCCAAGGTGGCCGGAGAGGGATCTTCTCAGGTCCCAGTGAAGCCTCCTGTGCCGAGTTCTCTCGGGCCGAGGAAAGCAACTCATACTCCTCGGTTTCGTCAGGTTGATCCTCCACATACTTCTGCCGTTGCTTCTGGTGCTCCTCCCTTAAAAAAGCAAAAAACATCTGAGCCCTTTAACCTGGATGCCCTGAATTTTGATGCTGTCGAGTTTGTTGACCAGCAAATTGCCCCCTATGGTGGGCTCTCCATAGACGATGTGTCTCTTCTTCAGCATCTGGATTTTATCACCAAAAGTAGTGTAAAAATGGCACATATGGGTGCGGCTATTTTCCGAACTGTTCAGGGGATCCCGATTTATGCCACAAAATCCTTCATGGAGGAGGCCAAATCAGAATTTGATCGGATCAAGGGTCTGAAGGATGAGTTGGAGGTGAAGTTGGCGAAGGTAGAGAAGGAACTAGAGGGTGAGAAGGCCAGCTCTATTTCCTTGGCTGCTTCTTTTAAGTTGGCTTAGGACATGGCACTGAAGCACAAGGATAGCTATGTCTCAGCTTATAGGGAGTTGATGCATCTCCGGGATGATTTAGAAACTGCTCGGCTTAATTATGCCGAGCTTCAGGGTCACCTTATGGGCAGCGTGACTGCTGCCTCTGAGAACCTGATGGAGTAGTTCCAGATTGTTGCTCCTGATGCCGATTTGACTCTCGTTAGTCTTTATAACATAGTAAAGGATGGCAAGATTGTCCTAGATGATCCTGAAGATGATGTTGAACCTCCCCCAGTGCCTTCTATCAAGGTGTCGACCTCCTCGGTTCCTCTAGTTATGTCTGATTCGGATTGTCAGATTCTGAGCAGGGATGATAGAACTGTAGATGCTGTGCCTATTCAGACTCACCCTCCTTCTCCCCGTACTGATGCTGCCGGGAAGGCTCCCGATCTTTGCTGATCTTTTTTTTAAGTATTTGTGTAAATAGCCCGGTTTGTGGGCTTTTGAACTTTATTGTTTTGTTTAACTGCTAACGCTTTTTAGTTGCCTGCCTGGCAACTTTTACATTGAAAAACAAAAGTAGCTTTCTGAGGTAGATTTTGATAGCCTCTTGAAGCTTTATTATACTATGCTTCCATTGCACTTTAACATGGTATCTCTTCTGGTTTCTGAGAATGTTGGAATCTTGCTGCTTGACCTCTTTGGATTGCTTTTGCACTTATTGTTTGTAACTTGGATCCTTTGAGGTCGTGACTGTATGGGTCCAACTTGTTTCTCGGTTTTCTCGCTTTTGCTTGTATTTTTAGCGTCCCATAACCGATTTCTTTATGTTGGTCCCCTTCTAAGTTATTTTTGTAATCCTCTTTCTTAGACCTTTGTCAGGTCTCTTTTGGGGATTACTTTTATAACTTATCTTGTAGGAGACCGACTTCGTTAGGTCGATCTCTTCTAAGTTATTTTTGTAATCCTCTTTCTTGGACCTTTGTCAGGT
>NC_029780.3:57300390-57330108 GCF_000817695.3 Arachis duranensis | reverse complement strand
AGGATTACTTTTATAACCTGTCTTGTAGGAGACCGACTTCGTTAGGTCGATCTCTTCTAAGTTATTTTTGTAATCCTCTTTCTTGGACCTTTGTCAGGTCTCTTTCAGGGATTACTTTTATAACTTGTCTTGTAGGAGACCGACTTCGTTAGGTCAATCTCTTCCAAGTTATAGCAATTCCTCTTTAATAGGGTTGGCCAGTCCTCTTTCCAAGGATTTGTTGATAACTTGGGTTAACTTGGTCCGACTTTTTAGTGTCGGCCAGTCTTTTTAAGTTATTATATAGCAATCCATAAGACCTCGTCAGGTTCTTTTTGGGATCACTTTCGATAACTTCTTGCATTATTCTATGTTCATCTTTGTTGATTTGTAGATGGTGGTTTTTGTCTCGGTTTGATCGTCCTTTAGGTGAATCATGTTTTCACCTTTGTTGGTTGATCATTCCTATCAAGATCATACAGTGAATCTGTTCTTCACCTTCTGTCGATCCGTTGCTTTATAATCGGACGATGAATGCTTCAGATTAATGCGTCTTGGGAATTTGTAGAATATCTGAAATGTAGTTTATTCAAAGAAAGTGCAAATATATACATGCGGGAGTTTTCTATACCCTTAAGTTGGATTAAATCTCAGTCTTGACGCTTCATTAAAAAACCTTTTCAGGAAAAAGAGTGCATCTTGTGATGAGATCTTTTACCTGTCCTAGCTATAGTACCTTCTTAGGTTACAGGCGTGCCAAGATCTGGGGAGTTCTCATCCCTCGAGTTTGGACAGTCTGTAGTAGCCCTTCCCAAGTACTTCTGTGACTCGGTAGGGTCCTTTCCAGTTGGCTGCCAGCTTTCCTTCTCCGGGTCGAGTTGTTTGACGTTAGGATTTTTGCTAGTAAATAATTTTATAAAAATAGTCGCGTTGTAGATATATATTCTAAACCAACAGAAATCCCTTTCGTGCAAACGTTTTGGTTGTCACAAGTAACAAATCCCTTTAAAATTGATAACCGAGTATTTAAACCTCGGGTCGTCTTCTCAAGGAATTGCAGGGAGGTATGTTCTTATTATTGGTTATGAAGATTATAAATCGGGGTTTTGAAGTTTGGGCAATGGGCACAGGTATATTTAAATGACAAGTGAAATAAATTAACAATAATAAAATCTCTTGGCAAGGTATAAGAACTGGAAGTCCTATCCTAGTTATCCTTATTAATTGTAATGAGAATTGGATTTTTCTCCCACTTTGTTAACCTCTAACTATGAAGGTAAGTTAAGTGGATGAATTAATTCGAATCCTCAAGTCCCAGTCTTTCCTTGGGAAAAGTTAGAGTTATTGGATCTCGAATCAATTCTTGAAGAATTCCAATTTTCAATCAACAATGAGTTTGATAACTCAAGAGTCACCAATTAATCAACCAAAGCCAAAAGGGAAAATATCTCAATTAAATTAAAAGCATTCATGTAAATAAAGTAATCAAACTACGTCTAAATATAAATTCAAGTCATAACATGGAAAGGTTCATAAGCCAATTAGGCAGCATAAATCAAATACAAATAAAAGTATTAGAGTAAATAAAAGTAGAAAATAAATATTGAAGGAATATAGAACCTGGAATAAAGATGAATTGAACTAAACTAATAGAAATCCTAAAATCCTAAATCCTAAGAGAGAGGAGAGAACCTCTCTCTCTAAAAACTACATCTAATCCTAAAATCGTGAATTATGAGAGCATGCTGAGTCTCTGTAAGTTCCCTGACTTTAATCTGTGTTTCTGGGCCGAAAACTGGGTTGAAATACGGCCCAGAATCTCTGCCAGCGACTTTTGTAATTCTGCAGATCGCGCACGTCACGCGATCGCGTCCTCCATGTGGACGCGTCATTCGCGTTTTTCCCTGCCGCGCATTCGCGTCGTTCACGCTTCCGCGTCACTTGTGCTTTTTCAATCCGCGCGGTCGCGTGAGCCATGCAGCCGTGTCACTGCGGATTCCTTTCTTCCGCGCGGTCGCGTCGCTGACGCGTACGCGTCACTTCTCGCTGGTCATCTCCTCAATTTCTTGTGTTCCTTCCATTTTTGCAAGCTTCCTTCCCAATCTCTCACTCATTCATGCCCTATAAAGCCTGAAACACTTAATACACAGATCAAGGCATTGAATGGTAATAAGAAAAGATTAAGATTAGCTAAATTAAGACCAAAGAAGCATGTTTTCAATCATAGAACTAAACTAGGAAGGAATTGTAAAATCATGCAAATCATATGAATAAGTGGGTGAAAATCTTGATAAAACCACTCAATTAAATACAATATAAACCATAAAAAGTGGTTTATCATTGTTCCAATATCATTTCGGATTAGGATGAGATCATTCTCAGCAAAACCTCTTGGCACTACCTTTTAATTATACCTGGAAGCCATTCACCGCTTTAGTGCTTCTTCTCTGATCCGAGGTCTTTCTTGGATTTCTGGAAGTAGGTCGAGCTCTTCTCTTTGAAGTTGAGAGTTGGTTTGTTCATTGTAGTGGACTACTCGGGGAGACCCTTCCTCAACTTCTATTGGAATCATTGCCTCCACTCCGTATGCTAATCGAAATGGTGCTTCGTTTGTAGTAGAATGGGGGGTTGTTCGATACGCGCATAGGACTTGTGGAAGTTCCTCGGCCCAAGTCCCCTTTGCTTCTTGCAGTCTCTGCTTCAACCCGGCCAATATGACTTTGTTGGCCGCTTTGGCTTGTCCATTGGCTTGGGGATGTTCGACGGAGGTGAACTGGTGTTTTATATTCAAGTCGGTCACTAGTTTTCTGAAGCCTGCATCTGTGAATTGGGTGCCATTGTCTGTGGTGATGGAGTATGGAACCCCGAACCTTGTAACGATGTTCCTATATAGGAATTTTCGGCTTCTTTGAGCAGTGGCGTTGGCTAGGGGTTCTGCCTCGATCCATTTTGTGAAATAATCTACCCCTACTATGAAGAATTTTACTTGTCCCGATCCCTGTGGAAAGGGTCCGAGAAGATCGAGTCCCCACTTTGCAAATGGCCAGGGTGAGGTAACACTAATGAGTTTTTCCGGCGAGGGGATGTGAAAGTTGGCATGCTTCTAGCATGGTGGACATGTCTTTACAAATTCTGTAGCTTCCTTTCGTAGAGTTGGCCAATAGAATCCCGCCCGGAGTACCTTTTTGGTGAGAGCATGCGCTCCAAGATGATTGCCGTAAATGCCGCTGTGTACTTCCTCCAAGACTTCCTTTGTTTTGGAGGTCGGTATGCACTTTAACAATGGTATTGAGATCCCTTTTTTGTACAGGGTGTTATTTATGATAGTGTAGTACTGTGCCTCTCTTTTTAACCTCTTTGCCTCTTTTTCATCTGTAGGGAGAGCTTCTGTTTTGAGGTAATTAATTATGGGGGTTATCCATCCTTGATCCCGACCTGTTATGGCAAGGACTTTTTCTTCTCCCGATATTGACGGGTTCTGTAGTATTTCCTGGATGAGGCTTCTATTGTTGCCCCCTGGTTTGGTGCTGGCTAGTTTTGAGAGTGCGTCAGCTCGGGCATTTTGCTCGCGGGGTATGTGGCAGATACTATATTCCTCGAGTTGTCTGAGCTGTTCCTTGGTTTTATCCAAATACTTTTTCATTGTAGGATCTTTGGCTTGGTAGTTCCCTGTTATTTGTGAGGTAACGACTTGTGAATCGCTGTAGATGTTGAGTTTCCGAGCTCTAACTTCTCTAGCCAGCTTCAAACCAGCTAATAACGCTTCATATTCTGCCTGGTTGTTTGAGGCCGGGAATTCGAATTTGAGGGAAAGCTCAAGTTGGGTTCCTTGGTTGCTTTTGATTATCACACCTGAACCACTTTCGGTTTTATTGGAGGAGCTGTCCACGTATATATTCCACTCTATAGGGATCTCCGGGGTGTCTGTGAATTCTGCAATGAAGTTGGCTAGGTATTGTGTTTTAATGGCTGTTCGCGCCTCGTATTGGAGGTCAAACTCGGACAACTCGATTGCCCACTATAGGATTCTTCTTGCTAGATCTATTTTCTGCAATATCCCCTTTATGGGCTGGTTGGTCCGAACCTTAATGGTATGCGCTTGGAAGTACGAGCGAAGTCGTCGGGATGTGAGTATGAGAGTATAGGCAAACTTCTCTATTTTCTGGTAGTTTAGCTCTAACCCCTGCAGTGCTTTGCTAATGAAGTAGACGGGTTGTTGCCTACCCTCGTCTTCTCTAATTAATGCTGAGGCTATTGCCCGGCTTCCTACTACGAGGTACAATATGAGTGGTTCTCTTTCTCGTGGTCGAGATAGGATAAGTGGCTGTCCCAAGAATTCTTTGAAGTCTCGGAAGGCTTGCTCACATTCCGTTGTCCTCTCGAAGTTCTTTCCCTTCCTTAAAGTAGCGTAGAAAGGGAGGGATATTATCGCTGACCCTGCTAGGAATCTGGACAAGGCCGCCAATCTCCCATTGAGTTGTTGTACCTCTTTGACGCAGGTTGGGCTCTTCATGTTGAGTATGGCCTGGCATTTATCTGGATTTGCCTCGATTCCTCTTTGTGTGAGCATAAAGCCTAAGAACTTACCTGCATCCACGGTGAAGGTGCATTTAGCCGGGTCAAGTCGCATGCCATGCTTCCATATGGTGTCGAATACTTGAACCAAGCCGCACAGTAATGTTTCTTCACTTTGTGTATTTATCAACATGTCATTCATGTAGACCTCCATGATTTTTCCGATGTGATCTGAGAACACCTTATTCATTAGCCTCTGATAAGTAGCTCCCGCGTTCTTAAGGGCGAAAGGCATTACGATGTAACAATAGTTTGCTTTGGGTGTTAAAAATGAGGTTTTTTCTTGATCCGGTGGATACATTGGGATCTGGTTGTACCCCGAGTATGCATCCATAAACGAGAGATACTTATATCCCGATGAGGCATCTACTAGAGCATCGATGCTTGGGAGTTGATAAGGGTCTTTTGGCCAGGCTTTGTTGAGGTCGGTGTAGTCGGTGCACATTCGCCACTTCCCATTTGACTTTCTCACCAAGATGACGTTTGCTAGCTATAGTGGGTACTTAACTTCTCTTATGAACCCTGCCTCTAGTAGTGCTTGCACCTGTTCTGCTACAGCCTGAGACCGTTCTGGCCCGAGTTTTCTTCGTCTTTGTTGTACCGGCCGGGAACCCGGATAGACTGCCAACTTGTGGCTCATCAGTTCAGGATCTATGCCTGGCATGTCGGCAGCTTTCCATACGAAGAGATCAACATTATCTCGTAGGAACTGTATGACTGATTCCTTTGTATCTCCTTTCAGGATCGTGCCAATATTAGTTGTCTTATCCGAGGTGTCTCCGATATAAACTTTCTCTACTTCACCTTTGGGCTGTGGACGGAGTTCTTCTTGCCTCTGAACTCCACCAAGTTCGATTGTGTGGAACTCTCCTTCTTCGCCTCTGAGGTTTAGACTTTCGTTATAACAGTGACGCACCATCTTTTGATCTACTTTTATTGTAGCTATCCCTTCTGCAGTTGGGAATTTTATACATGGATATGGAGTTGAAACTATTGCGCCGAGTTGGTTTAACATTGTCTTACCTATTAAGGCATTGTAGGCTGAGCTTACGTTGACCACGATGTAGTCTATCTTGAGTGTTCTGGATTGGTTCCCCTTTCTGAAGGTTGTATGTAGTGATACGTATCCCAGTGGTTGTACTGGGGTATCCCCAAGTCCGAACAGGCTGTTCAGGTATGCTCTTAGCTCTTTTTCTTCTAAGCCGAGCTTGTCAAAGGCAGTTTTGAATAAGATGTCGGCGGAGCTTCCTTGGTCAATTAATGTACGGTGGAGGTTGGCGTTTTCCAGTATGATAGTGATGACCATGGGGTCGTCGTGTCCTGAGATGATTCCGGATGCGTCTTCTTTGGTAAACGTGATTGCTGGGATGTCTGGTGCCTCCTTCTTTCCTTCGACATGGTATACTTCTTTGAGGTGTCGCTTGCGAGATGATTTGGAGATTCCTCCTCCCGCAAATCCGCCGTGTATCATGTGGACGTGTCTCTCCGGTCTGCGAGGTGATCGCTCAGACCGTCCGACATCTTCATCCCTTCCTCTTTTTCTTGGCTCTTCGTCCCGGTTGGCCAAAAACTGATCTAGTTTTCGTTCTCTTACTAATTTTTCTATGACATTTTTCAAGTCGAAGCATTCATTGGTGGAATGTCCTCGGACTCGATGATACTCACAGTATTCATTCTGATTTCCTCCTCCTCTTTTGCCTTTGAGTGGCCGAGCTGGGGGTATTTTTCCCGTATGGCAGACTTCTTTGTAAACATCTACCAAGGATACCCTAAGAGGGGTGTAGTTATGATATTTTTTATTTTCTTCCCGGAGCAATTTTCCTTTTTCTTGGATTCTTTATCTTTATCTCGGTAGGTGGAACCGAACCTCGAGGCTTTCCCAAGTCGAGAATTCTCCTCCATGTTGATATACTTCTGCGCCCATTCTTGTACTTCGTCCAGGGATGCAGGGTACTTCTTTGATAAATATTGGCTAAACGGTCCTTCTCGTAGGTCATTTATAAGGCCCATAATGGCAGCTTCTGTTGGTAGACTTTGTATGTCCATGCATGTTTTGTTGAATCTTTTCATGTAGTTACGAAGACTCTCCCGATCTCCTTGCTTGATTCCTAGCAGGCTGGGTGCGTGTTTAGCCTTATCTTTTTGAATGGAAAATCTAGCCAGGAACTTTGTGGCCAGGTCGTCGAAGCTTGAGATGGACTTTGGAGGTTGGTTGTCGAACCATCTAATGGCTATCTTGGTAAGAGCTGTTGGAAAGGCCTTGTAGCGAACTGCATCCGAGGCGTCAGTGAGGTACATTCTACTTCTGAAATTGCTGAGATGATGGTTGGGGTCTGAAGTGCCGTCATACAAAGTCATATCCGGAAGTTTCAAGTCCTTTGGGATTTTGGTCTTCATAATTTCCCTGGTGAATGGATCTTGATCTTTGCGACAGCTATCCTCTGGAGTGGATCGAGTAGCTTTAGTTTTGAGATCGGCTTCGAGTTTTAGAAGTTTATCTTCTAATTCTCGGCGTCGCCTTATCTCCCGATGCAGATCCTCTTCTTTTTTGCGTTGATGTTGGGCTTCTTTCTCGAGTTGTTTTAATCGATCTTGAAGCGCCTCTATCACTCTTGGATTTGATGAACTTTTGTCCCCATTGGGCTCTGGAGTATCTTTGAGTGTAACATCCGCGTTCTTATGCGGCGTTCTATCTTCCAAACCTGAATCGTGGTCGTTGTCATGGTCGTCCGCCATGGTGATGGGATGACTTCCATGTTCCCCGGCAACGGGGCCAATGTTCCGAGGGTTTACCTGAAACTGTAGGTCGATCTCGGACGAGATCTTCTGTGCTGGTCGGAGCCGACGTGTCCGGCAGGTGTGTAGTAGCCAGAGCTGGTGTGTCTGACTTGTGGAACTGAGAATGCTGCTGATCCATTGTCACCGAAGGGTGGAGGGTACCTGCAAGGGACTCCGATGCTTAAGTTAGCAAGGGTATTAAACAGGTATTGAGTAGAATCAGAGTATGAGTTATACCTGGGTGCTCCAGTGTATTTATAATGGTGAGATGTGACCTTCTTTAGATAAGATAAGTTAGTTATCTTATCTTATCTTATCTTTTGTCGAGGTCAGCTTATCTTCCATGGAACCGCCCTTATCTCTATAGACTTGGGCTGTCCTTAGATCGGGATCGTATTCCTTGAGTTGGGCCCTTCTTTGGGCTTTCCTGTCGATTTGGACCGAGTTCTTTGCAAAGAAGTCGGTCCACTTGACCTAAAGAGGTCGGTCGCTTTGTCTGTAGAACATCCCGGGTCGGACAGCTCGACCCAGGGTATGAACAGTCACTATTCTTGTTGGTATCAATTCATTTCTTTCATTTGGCACAACTGTGATTCCTCCCTGATGAGCGGATAATTTATACGCTTTTTGGCATTGTTTATTGGTAGTTTTTAGTAGGATCTAGCTACTTTTTAGTATATTTTTATTAGTTTTTAAGCAAAATTCACATTTCTGGACTTTACTATAAGTTTGTGTGTTTTTCTATGATTTCATGTATTTTCTAGCTGAAATTGAGGGACCTGAGCAAAAATCTGATTCAGAGGCTGAAAAAGGACTGCTGATGCTGTTGGATTCTGACCTCCCTGCACTCGAAATGGATTTTTTGGAGCTACAAAAATCCAAATGGCGCGCTCTCAACTGCATTAGAAAGTAGACATCCAGCGCTTTCCAGCAATATATAATCGTTCATACTTTGTCTGAGTTTTGACGACGCAAACTGGCGTTTAAATGCCAACTCCCTGCCCTATTCTGGCGTTAAACGTCCAAACTGGCATAAAAACTGGTGTTTAACTCCAAGAAAAGTCTCTACACATGGAAGCTTCAATGCTCAGCCCAAGCCCACACCAAGTAGACCCGGAAGTGGATTTCTGCATCATTTAGTTATTTCTGTAACCCTAGTAACCAGTTTAATATAAATAGGGCTTTTTACTATTGTACTCATATTTTTGGATTATCTTTTGGAACATCTTTGGATCATTTTTAGTCCTTAGACATTGGGGGCTGGCCATTTGGCCATGCCTACACCATTATCACTTATGTATTTTCAACGGTGGAGTTTTTACACACTATAGATTAAGGTGTGGAGCTCTGCTGTTCCTCGAGTATCAATGCGAAGTACTATTGTTCTTCTATTCAATTCAAGCTTAGTCTTATTCTAAGATACTCACTCGTACTTCAACCTGATGAATGTGATGATCCGTGACACTCATCATCATTCTCACTTATGAACACGTGCCTGACAACCACATCCGTTCTACTTGCAATAGTTATACTGTGTATCTCTTGGATTCCTGGTCCATGCATTTGATTGCGTCTCCTGACAACAGAGCCTTTAATTCCTTGAGATTAGAGTCTTCGTGGTATAAGCTAGAATCAATTTGCAGCATTCTTGAGATCCAAAAAGTCTAAACCTTGTCTGTGGTATTCCGAGTAGGATCTGGGATGGGATGACTGTGACGAGCTTCAAACACACAAATGTTGGGCGTAGGGACAGATGCAAAAGGATTAATGGATCTTATTCCAGCACGAGTGAGAACTGACAGATGATTAGCCCTACGTAACCCGTAGCTGGACCAATTTCACTGAGAGGATGAACGGTAGCCATTGACAATGGCGATCCCCCAACATACAGCTTGCCATAGAAATGAGTATGAATGATTGAATGAAGACAATAAGAAAGCAGATATTCAAAAGGAATAACGCACCTCCATAAGCTTATCTGAAATTCCCATCAATGAATTACATAAGTATCTTTATCTTTATTTTATGTTTATTTATCTTTTAATTATCAAAACTCCATAACCATTTGAATCCGCCTGACTGAGATTTACTGGATGACTGACGATTGGATTTTCTATCGGTAAAGAAATTCACAAATATAATAGCGTTGTAAGTATAGCTTCTAAACCAACAGAAAATCCTTTCGTACAAACATTTGGTTGTCATAAGTAACAAACCCAATAAAGTTTATAAACCGAAGTATTCAAACCTCGGGTCGTCTTCTCAAGGAATTGCAGGGAAGTATGATTTATTATTGGTTATGAAAAATAGTATTTTTGGGTTTTAAAAAGGTTTTGAACAAGTGAAAAAAATTGCAGGAATTAATAAATTAATAACATATAAAATTTTTGGTTAGATATGAAAACTGGAAGTC
Source organism: Arachis duranensis (assembly GCF_000817695.3). Lineage (NCBI taxonomy): Eukaryota > Viridiplantae > Streptophyta > Magnoliopsida > Fabales > Fabaceae > Arachis > Arachis duranensis. The sequence goes on along the minus strand of NC_029780.3, from coordinate 57,320,363 downwards.
CTATCCTAGTTATCCTTATCAATGGTGATGAGAATTATATTTACGCTCCCACTCAGTTAATCTCTAACTATGAAGGTAAGTCAAGTGGAAAAATCAATTTAACACCTAAAGTCCTAGTCAACTCTTAAGGAAAGATTAGAGTTATAGTGATCTAAATCAATCAGCAAAGATATCAATTATCAATCACGATGAGTTTGACAACTCAAGAGTTACCAATTAATCAACCAAAGCCAAAAGGGAAAAATATTAAAAGAAAGCAATCATAATTCTAAAATACCTCAAATTATATTAAATGAAGATATCAATTCTAACATGGAAAAGTTCATAAATTAAATTGGGAAAATAAATAAAAGGAACATTAAACCTGGAACTTAGAAGAAATTGTAAGCTGAAATAATAAGAAATCCTAAATCCTTTAAAAGGAATCCTAATCCTAATCCTAAGAGAGAGGAGAAAACCTCTCTCTCTAAATACTACATCTAAATTATGAAAAGTGAATTATGAGTTGTCTCCCTTCATTCCTCCACTTTGCAGCCTTTAATCTGTGTTTTCTGGGCTTGAAACTGGGCCGGAAATAGCCCAGAAATCGCTGGAGGCGAAATCTGCCACGCTGATTTTCGTCACTACGATGCATCCGCATGGATCACGCGTTCGCGTCGCCTAGCTGTATGGCCACTATAGCAAATTATATATCAACTCGAATCCCCGGACGTTAGCTTTCCAACACAACTGGAACCGCGTCATTTGGATCTCTGTAGCTCAAGTTATGACCGTTTAAATGTGAAGAGGTCAGGCTGACAGCTTTGGCAATTCCTTCAACTTCTTGTATTTCTTCCACTTTTGCATGCTTCCTTTCCATCCTCTAAGCCATTCCTGCCCTGTAATCTCTGAAAACACTTAACACACATATCAAGACATCGAATGGTAATAAGAGAGGATTTAAATAAAAGAAAATAAAAGACAAAGAAGCATGTTTTCAATCAAAGCACAGAATTAGAAAGGAAAATGTAAAACCATGCAAATCATATGAATAAGTGTATGAACGATTGATAAAATCCACTCAATTGAACACAAGATAAACCGTAAAATAGTGGTTTATCAACCTCGCCACACTTAGACATTAGCATGACCTCATGCTAAGCTCAAGAGAAGCTATAAAAGAGTTAAGAAGAATGATAAAGAGTATGCAATGCAACCTATCTATGTGAATGTAAATACATGCAAAATGTTTCTACCTACTTGGTTAAAAGTAAACAAGTTCTCCAAGACAAATGCAAAACAAATTCCACTAATTCAAATTATACAGTGAAAACAAGTAAACTTGTAAGAAGATATCTCATGAAAGTAGGGAACACAAAATCAAGCACTGAACCCTTACTGGTAGTGTATATCACTCTAACTCTCAAGTGTCTAGGGTCAATCACTCTACTCTTCTCTAATCATGCTTTCTAAATTTTGTTCTTTATCTAACCAATCAACAAATATTTAGCATACTAATGCAAACATCATGAGGTCTTTTCAAGGTTGTAATGGAGCTGAAGTAAGGGTAATGGTATATATATAAGGCTAAATGAGCTAACAAAGTGAATCCTTGATAAGTCTAAGATCTCACTTAACATACATACTTTATATAATTTCAAAGTTCTTTACCTAGCTACCCAAATTTTTCCACTTTTGTATTACATGCTCATGCAACAAATTTATTTTTGAATTTTATCCTATGTGCATTTGTTCTTTTTATTTTGCATTGGGGTAATTTTTGTATCCCCTTATTTAATTACTATTTTTTTTTTCAATCTCAATGCACATGGTAATTTAATTATTTTGATTTCACATGAGCATGCTTTCCAAATTTTGAAATAACTTATTCAATTTAATTTCCTACTTTTTTCTATCATCTCATGTTCCCATAAAATTATCCACACTTAAATTATACACAATATCTATCTTAAGCTAACCAAGGATTCAACTTGGGATTTTTATTTTGTTTTTCCGCTTAAGGCTAGTAGTGTGGTTATAAAACAGAAAAGGGGGTCAAAAAGGCTCAAAGGGCTAACAAAGGTGATTGAAAGGGTAGGCTATTTCGGATAAGTGAGCAAAAATACAATTAATGGCCTCAATCATATGCAAGCATGTAAATATACTAAATAATAGACATATAGAATGGAACAAAATAAAGATTGTAATCATAGAGAAGAAAACACACAAGAATAAAATATTTATGGTTAAATAATATAACCATGTAAATAAGCTCAAAATCTCACAGGTTGTGTGTTCTAGCTTTTAACTATGTTCCAAATACAACTTCTAAACAAGTTTAACACAAAAGTTTTGATTTAAATTAGTGAAATACTATAAAAATTTATTGAAAAAGAAAATATTACTTCAACCAAGTAGTGACTAAATGCATAAAATCAAAGAAACATGCAATCAAATATGCAAATGCAACAATGAACAAATAAAGAAAATAGAGTATTGGTGTTGAAAAGAAGGTAACTAACCCCTGGAAGTTGGTATCGACCTCCCCACACTTAAAGATTGCACCGTCCTCGGTGCATGCTAAGATGTGCAAGTGGATGGGGATTGTGGTTCCTCAGCTGGTGCTCTTTTTGTTCTTTTCCTTGCCGGTGGTTTGGGAGTAGCTTTCTCTTTACCCTTCTTGGTGGCCATCCTGAAAAGGAAAAAAGAAAGTAACTATTAAAGCTAAGGGTTAGAGCAAGGAAGAGGATGGTACAAGTGATAATTAATGCACGGTAAAAAAGGATGTTGTTAACACATGGTCTTGACTACATGTGAAAAGTTCATCAATTGGAAATATGGAAAGTGCATGTGATGGCTATTAAATGCAAGATGTTTATTGGTATGCTAGCAAAGGCATGAGTAGCATAGATCAAGCATTAAATGCCCAAGTTAGATTATCATCTTTTTCAAACTAACAATATGTTTGTATTGACAATTATATTTTAATTAATAAAATATAAAAGGGGTTTTGTGAAAAATAGCCATTAAAGTAGTAGGATAATATAAAAGTAGTGCATGATGCCATACAGACTTTTTCACAAACAGTTAGCATGCATGGTAAATAGGTTATTGAAAGTATTAAATTGAACATGCAAGCAACCCTATAAAAAGTAATATATAATTTTCAAACGATTCCTTAAAAATCTACAAGCAAAATAATGACCCAAATAAATTTCCAACACCAATTAAAAGAAAAAGAAAGAAAATGAAAAAGAAGGGAAAGAAAAGATTTAGATTTGGGGAAGAAAAGATAAGATAGTTGGTGGTGATTTGGATAAGCTGTGCGGCACAGGTGACGCGGATGCGTGGAACACGCGTTCGCACGATTGGTGCAATTTTTAAGTGACGTGGACGCGTGATGGGGTTTGTGCTTCCAGCACCATTCCAGCCCCACTCCATCACAACTTGCTGCCATACACCCGTTTACGTCGATTTACAGGGCCACACGTTCGCGTGGGTGACGCGGACGCATGGGAGGCATTTTTCCCACATGACGCGGACGCGTCAGCGACGCGGTCGTGTGGGTCAAAGTGTGCCAAAGGCACGCCTCCAGCCAGGCTTTCGCGGGACTCTCTGTTCAACCTTGTTTTCTTCCCAACGCACATACGACGTGGACGCGTCGGCGATGCTGTCGCGTCACGTGTGATTTTTTTTTAAATAATGCAGTATGCAGAATGCAATGCTAATAAGAATGTTATGCATGATTCCAGGTCCAATCAAAACTCAAAAACAGACTAAAATTAAAACTGAAAAAGGAATGATCATACCATGGTGGGTTGTCTCCCACCTAACACTTTTAGTTAAAATCCTTAAGTTGGACATTTGGTGAGCTCTCTGTCATGGTGGCTTGTGCTTGAACTCATCCTGAAACTTCCACCAATGCTTGGACTTCCAATAAGCTCTATCAATACCAGGTAAAGTTTTCAAGCTTTGATGGAGTTCTTCACAAGCTTTGAGCTCCCAAATTTGATCCTCATGTATTCCCGGATCCTAAATCTTGTTTCTACACATGTTTTCAAGTTGATTATCATGGCTCCATCCGGGTGGTTCGGCTTTAGAATTTTCACTGAAGCGTCCAAACAACTTCCTAGACCTATTCAATGAGCTCTACACCAACCTTTGCATTTAAACTTGAAGCTTCCAACCATAATGAACCTTGCAGGACAATTCTTACCACTGACCATCTTTTTCTTACTCTTAATGCCACAAAGAGCTCTAAGTTGACCGTCCATCTCCAGTAGCCCATATTCAAGTGGAATTAGAAAGCTAAGGGATATGAATTTTACCCACTTGAATGTTGTGAAGGATGATGGCAACTTAGGGGGAGGGGTCTCCAACAACTTTGGCAAGGTAGTTGCAGGCTTTACTCCCTTGTGCTCTTCTCTGACAATTTCTACCTCGTTGCAAGCTTCTTCACTTTCAACCTCTTCTTCTTAGTAGCTTTCTTCCAATTTAATCTCTTCTTCATTGCTTACCAATGGCATGGGAGGCCGTGCTTCTACTTCTTTAGTCTCCGTCTCTTGATCAACCTCTTCTAAGTCTTCAACCAGGATATGCCTTAGAGGTTGTACACCCTCCTCAGCATCAATTTCAATCGCCTTGGAAGGAGGCTCTATAACCTGACTTTCCCATGGAGGTTCCACATCTCCTAAGTCTTCGACCACTTCTTCCTCTTTAATGATTACGGCTTCTTCCAATTGTTCCAATACAAAGTCATGCTGCTCATTGTCCACCAGAGTTTCTAGCTTCTCTTTCATGTTGCGTTCTTCAGTAGATTCTCCACATGAAGCCATGGGAGTTCCTTGAGTGTCCAGATGTCAGGAGTTTAATCGGCTTATCACTTAGCCCAGTTGTTGAATGGTTGCATTGAGTCGATCTATTATCTCCTTAAAACGATCCTTTGACTCTTGTTGCGCTCGGCTATCATAAGTAGGATCATAGTGCTCTTTGATTGATGGATATGAAGATGGTGAATATTGAGGTGGTGGTTCTTGGGAGTAATTGGGTTGGAATTGGGGTGGTTCTATATATGGTTCATATGGTAGTTGGTATGGTGGTTGAGGGTCAGGGTCATATGGAGGTGAATGGCGGAAAGGGGCTTGTGAGTATGGTGGTCCAAAGTCATGTTGAAAAGGGGGTTCATAGGCATATGGTGGTGGTTGTTGATAATCAAAAGAGTGCTCACCATAGCCATTGCCTTGATATGCATCACAGAATGGTTGTTGATAGTCCATTGGAGGTGGTTGTTGCCATGAGGGTTGATCAAATCCTTGTGGCTCCTCCCATCTTTGATTGTTCCATCCTTGATGCAAGTTGTCATTATAATCTCCTCTTCCTGCAACATAATTGTAACCAGACTCATAGCCAAAAGGGTGAGAGAAAATAAAAACAAAAACAAACAAAAAGAAAATATTTTAAAAAAGATATGATTTTTGAAAAAAAAGATAAGATAAGATTTTGAAAAAGATTTGATTTTGAGAAAAAAGATAAGATGAGATTTTGAAAAAGATATGATTTTTGAAAAAAAAAAAGATAAGATAAGAATTTGAAAAAGATATAATTTTTGAAAAAAAAATTGATTTTTGAAATTTAAAACTAAGATAAGATAAGATAAAAAAAATTTAAAAAAATTTACAATAACCAATAATAAGGCACACGTTTGCAATTCCCCGACAACGGCGCCATTTTGACGATCGGATTTTCTATCGGTAAAGAAATTCACAAATATAATAGCGTTGTAGGTATAGCTTCTAAACCAACAGAAAATCCTTTTGTACAAACATTTGGTTGTCACAAGTAACAAACCTAATAAAGTTTATAACCGAAGTATTCAAACCTCGGGTCATCTTCTCAAGGAATTCAGGGAAGTATGATTTATTATTGGTTATGGAAAATAGTATTTTTGGGTTTTAAAAAGGTTTTGAACATGAGAAATAAATTGCAGGAATTAATAAATTAATAACTAATAAAATTCTTAGCAAGATATGAAAACTGGAAGTCCTATCCTAGTTATCCTTATCAATGGTGATGAGAATTATATTTATGCTACCACTCAATTAACCTCTAACTATAAAGGTAAGTCAAGTGGACAAATCAATTTAACACCTAAAGTCCTAGTCAACTCATGAGGAAAGACTAGAGTTATAGGAATTTAAATCAATCAACAAAGATATCAATTATCAATCACGATGAGTTTGACGACTCAAGAGTTACCAATTAATCAACCAAAGCCAAAAGGGAAAAATCTAAATTATTTATATAAATAAAAGAAAGCAATCATAATTCTGAAATACCTCAAATTATATTAAATGAAGATATCAATTCTAACATGGAAAAGTTCATAAATTAAATTGAGAAAATAAATAAAAGGAACATTAAACCTGTAACTTAGAAGAAATTGTAAGTTGAAATAATAAGAAATCCTAAATCCTTTAAGAGGAATCCTAATCCTAATCCTAAGAGAGAGGAGAGAACCTCTCTCTCTAAAAACTACATCTAAATTATGAAAAGTGAATTATGAGTCGTCTCCCTTCATTCCTCCACTTTGCAGCCTTTAATCTGTGTTTTCTGGGCTTGAAACTGGGCCGGAAATAGCCCAGAAATCGCTGGAGGCGAAATCTGCCACGCTGATTTTCGTCACTGCGATGCATCCGTGTGAATCATGCGTTCGCATCGCCTATCTGTATGGCCACGATGGTAAATTATATATCAAATCGAAGCCCCGGACGTTAGCTTTCCAACGCAACTGGAACTGCGTCATTTAGATATCTGTAGCGCAAGTTATGACCGTTTGAATGCAAAGATGTCAGGCTGACAGCTTTGGCAATTCCTTCCACTTTTGCATGCTTCCTTTCCATCCTCTAAGTCATTCCTGCCCTGTAATCTCTGAAAACACTTAACACACATATCAAGGCATCGAATAGTAATAAGAGAGGATTTAAATAAAAGAAAATAAAAGCCAAAGAAGCATGTTTTCAATCAAAGCACATAAGTAGGAAGGAAAATGTAAAATCATGCAAATCATATGAATAAGTGTATAAAAGATTGATAAAATCCACTCAATTGAACACAAGATAAACCATAAAATAGTGGTTTATCAATGACCATAGCTTGCTTCAAGCCGACAATCTCCGTGGGATCGACCCTTACTCACGTAAGGTTTATTACTTGGACGACCCAGTGCAGTTGCTGGTTAGTTGTGCGAAGATGTGAAAAAGAGTTGAGATTACAATTGTGCGTACCAAGTTGTTGGTGCCATTGAGATCACAATTTTGTGCACCATGTTTTTGGCGCCGTTGCCAGGGATTGTTCGAGTTTGGACAACTGACGGTTCATCTTGTTGCTTAGATTAGGTAATTTTCTTCTTGTTTCAACCTTTATTTTATTTTCAAAAAGATTTCAAAAATCTTTCAAAAAAAATTTTTATTCTTTTCCGTTTTACTAAAAATAATTTTCGAAAAAAATCCAAAAAAATTTAATAAAATCATAGAAACCAAAAATATTTTGTGTTTCTTGTTTGAGTCTAGTGTCACATTTTAAGTTTGGTGTCAATTGCATGTTTTTAAAATTTGTGCATTTTTCGAAAATCCATGCATTGCATTCTTCATGGTCTTCAAGTTGTTCTTAATGAGTCTCCTTGTTTGATCTTCATATTTTCTTGTTTTGTGTCTTTTGTTGCTTTTCATATGCATTTTTGAATTCATAGTGTCTAAACATGAAAAATCTCTAAGTTTGTTGTCTTGCATGTTTTTCTTTTCTTGAAAATTTTTCAAAAATAAGTTTTTGGTGTTCATCATAATTTTCAAAGTGTTCTTGGTGTTCATCTTGACATTCAAAGTATTCTTGCATGCATCATTGGTTTTGATCCAAAATTTTCATGTTTTTAGTCATTTTGTAGTTTTTCTCTTTCCTCATTAAATTCAAAAAAAAAATATCCTTTCCTTATTTCACCCATGAAGTTCGAAATCTTTGGGTTGACTTAGTCAAAATTTTTTAAAATAAGTTGTTTCTTGTTAGTCAAGTCAAGATTTCAATTTCAAAATCTTTTTCAAAATCAAATCAAATCTTTTCTTTTTTCTTTTATTATTTTCAAAAATTCTTTAAAATTAATTTTCAAAAAAAATCTTTTTCTTACTTTTATCTTTTATTTTCAAAATTAATACTAACAATTTCTGTTTTGATTCAAAATTTTCAAGTTTGTTACTTTCTTGTTAAGAAAGATTCAAACTTTAAATTTTAGGATCATATCTTTTGATTTCTTGTGAGTCAAGTCATTAATTCTGATTTTAAAAATTAAATCTTTTTCAAAACAAATTTCAATCATATATTTTCAAACATATCTTTTTCAAATCATATCTTTTTCAAACTTTAATTTCAAAATATCTTTTTCTAACTTCTTATCTTTTCAAAACTAATTTCAAAATCTCTTTCAAAACCTCCTAACCACTTTTTTCTCTCTAATTCTTGAAAATCACCTTCCTCTTTTTCAAAATTCTTTTAATTAACTAATCATTTCAAATTTTAATTTTAATTTTATTTCCTCTCTTAATTTTCAAATTCTAACTAAATTTAAAATAAAAACAAAAATATTTTCCTTTTCCTTTTAATTATTTTCGAAAACTCCCCAATCTCTCCTTCATCAAATATTCGAACCCTCTCCCTCTCTTTGAGTTCGAATTTTTCTCTTTCTTTCTTCATTCTTATTCTTCTTCTCTTCTACTCACATAAAGGAATCTCTATACTGTGACATAGAGGATTCCTCTTCCTTTTTTGTCCTCTTCTTTTTCATATGAGCAGGAGCAAGGACAAGGACATTCTTGTTGAAGCAGATCCTGAACCTGAAAGGACTTTGAAGAAGAAGCTAAGAGAAGCTAAAGCACAACAATCCAGAGAAAACCTTACAGAGAATCTCGAAAAAGAAGTAATGGCCGAACCCAACAACAATGCAAGGAAGATGCTTGGTGACTTCACTGTAACATATTCCAACTTCCATGGAAGGAGCATCTCAATCCCTGCAATTGGAACAAACAATTTTGAGCTAAAGCCTCAATTAGTTTCTCTGATGCAACAGAATTGCAAGTTTTATGGACTTCCATCAGAAGATCCTTTTCAGTTCTTAACTAAATTCTTGCAGATCTGTGATACTGTTAAGACCAATGGAGTTGATCCCGAGGTCTATAAGCTTATGCTTTTCCCTTTTGCTATAAGAGACAGAGCTAGAACATGGTTGGACTCTCAACCTAGAGATAGCCTGAACTCTTGGGATAAGCTGGTCACGGCTTTCTTAGCCAAATTCTTTCCTCCTTAAAAGCTTGGCAAGGTTAGAGTGGATGTTCAAACCTTCAGGCAGAAAGAAGGTGAACTCCTCTATGAAGCATGGGAAAGATACAAGCAACTGACCAAATAGTGTCATTCTGACATGCTTTCAGAATGGACCATCTTGGATATATTCTATGATGGTCTATCTGAATTGTCTAAGATGTCATTGGACCATTCTGCATGTAGATCTATTCACCTAAAGAAAATGCCTGCGAAAGCTCAGGAACACATTGAAATGGTTGCAATAACCAGTTCATGTACACCTCTGAAAGGAATCCTGTGAATAATGGAACGCCTCAGAAGAAGGGAGTTCTTGAAATTGATGCTCTGAATGCTATATTGGCTCAGAATAAAATGTTGACTCAGCAAGTCAATATGATTTCTCAGAGTCTGGATGGATTGCAAAATGCATCCAACAATACTAAAGAAGCATCTTCTGAAGAAGAAGCTTATGATCCTGAGAACCCTGGTAGAGGTGAATTACATGGGTGAAGCCTATGGAAACACCTATAATCCCTCATGGAGAAATCATTCAAATTTCTCATGGAATGATCAACAAAAGCCTCAACAAGGCTTTGACAATAATAATGGTGGAAGAAACAGGTTTAGCAATGGTAAGCCTTTTCCATCATCCTCTTAGCAACAGACAGAGAATTCTTAGCAGAACCCATCTAGCTTAGCAAATATAGTCTCTGATCTATCTAAGGCCACTCTCAGTTTCATGAATGAAACAAGGTCCTCCATTAGAAATTTGGAGGCATAAGTGGACTAGCTGAGTAAAAGAGTCACTGGAACTCCTCCTAGTACTCTCCCAAGCAATACATAAGAGAATCCAAAAAGAGAGTGCAAGGCCATAACCTTACTTGGTATGGCCGAACCTAGAGAGGAGGAGGAGGACGTGAATCCCAGTGAGGAAGACCTCATAGGATGTCCTCTGGACAAAAAGGAGTTCTCATTTGAGGAACCTAAGGAATCTGAGGATCATCTAGAGACCATAGAGATTCCATTGAACCTACTTCTACCATTCATGAGCTCTGATGAGTATTCCTCCTCTGAAGAGGATGAAGATATTACTGAAGAGCAAGTTGCTAAATACCTTGGAGCAATCATTAAGCTGAATGCCAAGTTATTTGGTATTGAGACTTGGGAGGATGAACCCCCCTTGCTCACCAATGAACTGAATAACTTGATTAGGCAGACATTACCTCAAAAGAAAGAGTATCCCGAAAGGTTCTTAATACCTTGTACCATAGGAACCATGACCTTTGAGAAGGCTCTGTGTGACCTGGTGTCAGGCATAAACCTCATGCCACTCTCTGTCATGGAGAAACTGGGGATCTTTGAGGTTCAAGCTACAAGAATCTCACTAGAGATGGCAGACAAATCCATGAAAAAGGCTTATGGACTAGTAGAGGACTTGCTAGTGAAGGTTGAAGGCCTTTACATCCCTGCTGATTTCACAATCCTAGACACTGGAAAGGATGAGGATGAATCCATCATCCTTGGCAGACCTTTCCTAGCCACGGCAAAAGCTGTGATTGATGTTGACAGAAGAGAGTTGGTCCTACAATTGAATGAGGACTACCTTGTATTCAAGACTCAAGGTTCTCTTTCTGTACAGTTGGAAAGGAAGCATGAAAAGCTTCTCTCAATACAGAGTCAAACAAAGCCACCACATTCAAACTCTAAGTTTGGTGTTGGGAGGCCACAGCCAAACTCTAAGTTTGGTGTTGAGAGGCCACAACCAAACTCTAAGTTTGGTGTTGAGAGGCCCCAACCATGCTCTGATTGTCTGTGAGGCTCCATGAGAGCCCACCCTCAAGCTATTGACATTAAAGAAGCGCTTATTGGGAGGAAACCCAATTTTTATTTATCTATGTTATTTTATATTTTCTTTAGGTTGATGATCATGCGGAGTCTCAAAAATAACTGCAAAAATTAAAGCAAATTCAAAAAAATAGCACACCCTGGAGGATAAGCTTACTAGCATTCAAACACCAGTAAGAGTAGCAGAATGGGCATTAAATGCCCAGTCTGGCACCATTCTGGGCATTTAACGCCAGAAATGGGCACCAGACTGGCGTTTAACACCAGCACAAGGCACCAACCTGGCGTTAAATGCTATGAAAGGTATAAAAGCTGGCGTTTAACAATAGAAACAAGCAGCAGTCTAGCGTTAAATGCCAGGATTGCACATTAAGGGCATTTTTGCATGCCTAAATGGAGCAGGGATGAGAAGTCCTTGATCCCTCAGGATCTGTGGACCCCACAGGATCCCCACCTACCCCACCTCTCTCCCTCCCCCTCACATATCTCTATAACACTCTACCCAAAACACCACTTACCAATCAAATCCTATCCTCTTCCCTTTATTCTCTTCACCAATCACCTCCATATCTCTTCCCCAAAAACCTCACCTACCTCACCTTTCAAATTCAAACACTTTTCCCTCCCAAACCCACCCAATTCCATTCGGCCACTCTCCCTTCCCTCCATCTCCTCCATTTTCCTCTTCTTCCCCTTCTTTCTTTCTTCTTTTGCTTGAGGACGAGTAAACCTTTTAAGTTTGGTGTGGTAAAAGCATTACTTTTTGTTTTTCCATAACCATTTATTGCACCTAAGGCCGGAGAAACCTCTAGAAAGAGGAAAGGGAAGGCAAAATCTTCCACCTCCGAGTCATGGGAGATTGAAAGATTCATTTCAAAGGTCTATCAAGACCACTTCTATGAAGTTGTGGCCAATAAGAAAGTGATCCCTGAGGTTCCTTTCATTTTCAAGAAGAATGAGTATCCAGAGATCCTACAGGAGATCCGAAGAAGAGGTTGGAAAGTTCTCACCAACCCCATTCAACAAGTCAGAATCTTAATGGTTCAAGAGTTCTATGCCAATGCATGGATCACTAGGAACCATGATCAAAGTATGAACCCGAATCCAAAGAATTGGCTTACAATGGTTAGGGGGAAATACTTAGATTTCAGTCCGAAAAATGTAAGGTTGGCGTTCAACTTGCCAATGATGCAAGAAAACGCACGCCCCTACACTAGAAGGGTCAACTTTGATCAAAGGTTGGACCAAGTCCTCATGGACATATGTGTGGAAGGATCTCAATGGAAAAGAGACTCAAAAGGCAAGCCAGTTTAATTGAGAAGACCAGACCTTAAGCCTGTGGCTAGAGGATGGTTGGAGTTCATCTAATGCTCCATCATTTCTACTAGCAACTGATCCGAAGTAACAGTGGATCAGGCCATCATGATCCATAGTATCATGATTGGGGAGGAAGTAGAAGTTCATGAGATCATACCTCTAGAACTCTACAAGGTGGCTGACAAGTCTTCCACTTTGGCAAGGTTAGCATTTCCTCATCTTATTTGTCACCTATGCAATTTGGCTGGGATTGACAAAGAAGAAGGCATCCTTATTGAAAAGGACAAGCCCATCACTAAGAAAAAGGATTGAGCAAACAAGAGAGCCCACTCATGGACCTCAACAAGAGCATAAGGAAATTCCTCATGAAATCCCTAAGATGCCTCAAAGGATGCACTTTTCTCAACACAACTATTGGGAGCATCTCAACACCTCTTTGGAAGGCTTGAGTTACAACATGGACCAACTAAGGATGGAGCACCAAGAGCACTCCATCATTCTCCATGAGATTAGAGAAGATTAAAGAGCTTTGAAGAAGGAGCAACAAAGGCAAGGAAGAGACATAGAGGAGCTCAAGCGTTTCATTGGATCTTCAAGAGGTAGAACTAGCCGCCATCACTAAGGTGGACTCGTTCTTTGATTTCCTTGTTCTTATTTTTCTGTTTTTTGAATTAGATGCTTTATGTTTGTCTATGTTTGTGTCTTCATTACATGATCATTAGTGTCTAGCATCTATGCCTTAAAGCTATGAATAATTCCATGAATCCTTCACCTCTCTTAAATGAAAAATGTGTCTAATTACAAAAGAACAAGAAGTACTTGGATTTCAAATTTTATCTTGAAATTAGTTTAATTATTTTTATGTGGTGGCAATACTTTTTGTTCTCTGAATGAATGCTTGAATAGTGCATATTTTTGATAGTGAAGTTTATGAATGTTAAAATTGTTGGCTCTTGAAAGAATGATGAACAAAGAGAAATGTTATTGATAATCTGAAAAATCATGAAATTGATTCTTGAAGCAAGAAAAATCAGTGAAAAAAAAAGAAAAAAAAAAGAAAAAAAAAGAAAAAGAAAGAAAAAGCAAGCAGAAAAAGCCAATAGCCCTTTAAACCAAAAGGCAAGGTTAAAAAGGATCCAAGGCTTTGAGCATTAATGGATAAGAGGGCCCAAAGGAATAAAATCCAGGCTTAAGTGGCTAAATCAAGCTGTCCCTAACCATGTGCTTGTGTCATGAAGGTCCAAGTGAAAAGCTTGAGACTGAGTGGTTAAAGTCATGATCCAAAGCAAAAAGACACCTCTAATTGGGAACTTTAGCAAAGCTGAGTCACAATTTGAAAAGGTTCACCCAGTTATGTGTCTGTGGCATTTATGTATCCGGTGGTAATACTGGAAAACAAAGTGCTTAGGGCTACGGCCAAGACTCATAAAGTAGCTGTGTTCAAGAAACAACATACTGAACTAGGAGAATCAATAACACTATCTGAAACTCTGAGTTCCTATAGATGCCAAGCATTCTGAATTTCAAAGGATAAAGTGAGATGCCAAAACTGTTCGGAAGCAAAAAGCTACTAGTCCCGCTCATCTAATTGGGACTAAGTTTCATTGATATTGTGAGATTCATTGTATGTTCTTTTTTTTTTATCCTATTTGATTTTCAGTTGCTTGGGGACAAGCAACAATTTAAGTTTGGTGTTGTGATGAGCAGATAATTTATACACTTTTTGGCATTGTTTTTAGGTAGTTTTTAGTAGGATCTAGCTATTTTTTAGTATGTTTTTATTAGTTTTTAAGAAAAATTCACATTTCTGGACTTTACTATGTGTTTGTGTATTTTTCTGTGATTTCAGGTATTTTCTGGCTAAACATGAGGGACCTGAGCAAAAATCTGATTAAGAGGCTGAAAAAGGAATGCTGATGCTGTTGGATTTTGACCTCCTTGCACTCAAAATGGATTTTTTTGGAGCTTCAGAAACTCAAATGGCGCGCTCTTAACTGCGTTCGAAAGTAGACATCCAGGGCTCTCCAGCAATATATAATAGTCCATACTTTGTCCGAGTTTTGATGACGCAAACTGGCGTTCAAACGCCAACTCCCTGCCCTATTCTGGCGTTAAACGCCAGAAACAGGATACAAGCTGGAGTTAAATGCCCAAACTGGCATAAAAACTGGCGTTAAACTCCAAGAAAAGTCTCTACACATGGAAGCTTCAATGCTCAGCCCAAGCACACATAAAGTGGACCCGGAAGTGGATTTCTGCATCATTTACTTAGTTCTGTAACCCTAGTAACTAGTTTAGTATAAATAGGACCTTTTACTATTGTACTCATATCTTTGGATTATCTTTTGGAACATCTTTGGATCATTTTTAGTCCTTAGACATTGGGGGCTGGCCATTCGGCCATGCCTACACCATTATCACTTATGTATTTTCAACGGTGGAGTTTCTACACACCATAGATTAAGGTGTGGAGCTCTGCTGTTCCTCTAGTATTAATGAAAAGTACTATTGTTCTTCTATTCAATTCAAGCTTAGTCTTATTCTAAGATATTCACTCGTACTTCAACCTGATGAATGTGATGATCCGTGACACTCATCATCATTCTCACTTATGAACACGTGCTTGACAACCACTTCCGTTCTACTTGCAATAGCTAGAGTGTGTATCTCTTGGTTTCCTGGTCCATGCGTTTGATTGCCTCTCCTGACAACAGAGCCTTCAATTCCTTGAGATCAGAATCTCCGTGGTATAAGCTAGAATCAATTGGCAGCATTTTTGAGATCCGGAAAGTCTAAACCAAGTCTGTGGTATTTTGAGTAGGATCTGGGATGGAATGATTGTGACAAACTTCAAACTCACGAATGTTGATCGTAGTGATAGACGCAAAAGGATCAATGGATCCTATTCCAACACGAGTGAGAACCGAAAAATGATTAGCCCTACGTAACCCGTAGCTGCACAATTTTCACTGAGAGGACGGACGGTAGCCATTGACAACGGTGATCTCCAACATACAGCTTGCCATAGAAAAGAGTATGAATGATTGAATGAAGATAGTAGGAAAGTAGAGATTCAGAAGGAATAACACATCTCCATACGCTTATCTGAAATTCCTATCAATGAATTATATAAGTATCTCTATCTTTATTTTATGTTTATTTATCTTTTAATTATCAAAACTCCATAACCATTTGAATCCGCCTGACTGAGATTTACAGGATGACCATAGCTTGCTTCAAGCCGACAATCTCCGTGGGATCGACCCTTACTCATGTAAGGTTTATTACTTGGACGAGCCAGTGCACTTGCTGGTTAGTTGTGCAAAGTTGTGAAAAAGAGTTTAGATTACAATTGTGCGTACCAAGTTGTTGGCACCATTGAGATCACAATTTTGTGCACCACTCCCTTTTTGAGAACTACTTGGACAGGGCTTACCCAAGGGCTATCTGAGATTTGGAAGATTACCCCTACTTGCCACAACTTCATGACCTCATTTTGTACCACTTCTTTCATGGCTGGGTTCAACCTACTTTGGGGTTGAATGGAGGGCTTTGCATCTTCTTCCAATAGAATCTTATGCATGCACATGGAAGGGCTTATCCTATTTAAGTCAGTAAGAGTCTATCCAATGGCATTTTGATGTTGTTGCAGTACTTTGATTAGCTCTTCGTCTTGTTCTTGGCTGAGGGCAGAATTGATTATTACTAGATAGCTTTCATCACTTCCCAAGTATGCGTACTTGAGGGTGGAAGGCAGTGCTTTCAATTCCAGTTTGGGTGCTGCTTTCTCTTCTTTCCTTCCCTCTCGTGCATTTGGAATAAATGCTTCAGTTGATTGGATTTCTGCAACTTCCATGTTTAATGTGGAATCATCTTCTGTCATCTCTTCGAGTTCTTCATCAAATGTTTCCTGCACAACAATTTCCACTGCATTCAACCTCATACACTCTCCTATGACTCCTGTGGGTAACTCATGGCCTTGAAGACATTGAATACCATCTTCTCATCATGTAGTCTAAGGGTAAGTTCACCCTTTTGGACATCAATTATGGCTCCAGCGGTTGCTAAAAATGGCCTTCCCAAGATTATTGAAGCTTTGGCTTCTTCCTCCATATCCAACACCACAAAGTCAGTTGGGAAGATGAAATCTCCTACCTTCACCAACAAGTCTTCTACTATTCCATGAGGAAATTTGAATGATAGGTCAGCTAATTGAAGTGCCATTCTTGTTAGTTTGACTTCCTCAATCTTCATCTTTTTCATCATTGCTAAGGACATCAAATTAATGCTAGCTTGATAAACCCATATTTTATGATATATTTTGTGCTTAATTTGAGTGATTTATTCAATCCTTCACCCACTTATTCATATTAATTGTATGGTTTTACTTTCCCTTCCTTATTATGTGATGTATGTGAAAAACATGTTTCCTATGCTTTAAAATTAATTATTTTAATTACCTTTATTTCCATTCGATGTCGTGATTAGTGTGTTGAGTAGTTTCAGATCTTCTAAGGCAGAATGACTTAAAGGATGGAAAAGGAAACGTACAAAAATGGAAGGAAAATGTAAAATGGAGTTTTGAAGAAACTGGCATCCACGCGATCGCATGGACGACGCGATCGCGTGCCAAGAGCGAAGAAGCAGCAATGCGCCCGCATGGCAGACGCGACATCGTGACTTGAGCGAATCGCATACGACGTGGATGCATGACCAACGCGACCGCGTGATAAGAAGAACTCCAGATGACGCGACCGCGTGACAGAGGCCACGCACCAGAAATTGCAGAAAACGCTCATAGCGGATTTCGAAGCCTTTTTGGCCCAAATTCAAGTCCAGAAGTCATAGACCAGAGGTTATGAAGTGGAGGAATGCATCCATTCGGGGAGTCTGGAGAATTTTTAGTCACTTTCCATGATTTAGGTTTAGTTTTGAGAGAGGTTCTCTCCTCTCTCTCTTTAGGATTTAGGATTTAGGACTTCTCTTAGTTTTAGGAGTAACTCTCGATCCCAGGTTCAATATTCCTTTTACTATTTAATTTCTTTTCTATTTTTGTTTACTCTAAAGTTTTTATTGTGTTTGATTGATGTTGCCCAATTGGCTGTTGATATTGTCCATGTTAGATTGACAATTTTATTTAATGATATTTGAGGTATTTCAGTTTATGATTGTTCCTTTTCATTATCCCCAATTTGAAGAGAATTTTTATTCTAGCAGATTTAACTTCTTTTCCTTTTGGTCTTGGTTGAGAAATCAGTAACTCAGGAGTTATCTTAGCTTAACATAATTGATAATTGTTATCTTTTCTAATTGGACTGAACTTCAATAAATAGGATTCGAAGGTCAACTAATTTATCCTTTGACTTTCCTTTGCTTTAGCAAAGGTTAACTAAGTGGAATTAAGATTCAACTTTCATTATTATTGCTAAGAATAACAAAGTCTGGACTTCCAATTTCTCATATCTTGCCAAAGGTTTGCTATATGGTATTTATTTATTTTAATTGTCATTTAAATTATTTGCCATATTTATTCCTCATTCTCAAAACCCCAATTTTACCTTTTTCATAGCCAATAATAAGAACATACCTCCCTGCAATTCCTTGAGAAGACGACCCGAGGTTTAAATACTCGGTTATCAATTTTAAAAAGGGTTTGTTACTTGTGACAATCAAAACATTTGTAGGAAGGGATTTTTGTTGGTTTAGAATCTATAGCTACAACGCGACTATTTTTATAAAATTCTTTACTAGCAAAAATCCTAACGTCAAAATGGCGCCGTTGCTGGGGACTTGCAAACGTGTGCCTTATTATTGGTTATTGTAAATATTTATATAATATATATATATATATATATTTTTTCTTTTACTTGTTTATTTGTTTTCTCTCTTCCCCCTTATTTCTGATAACTACTATGAATTCTCACCCTTCTCGCTTTGAGTTTAGTTCTAACTTTGTTGAAGGAAATAGAAACCACAGCAAGAATATGCATCAAGGTCAGACCAATCAAGGATGGATGGAGTCAAGAGGATCTACAACTGATAGATTTGGTGGACCGCCTTATAGCTACCAACAAGCCCCACCCTGTGCTCAGAAACCAACCCCTCGACATAACTTCGAACCACCACACTCACAAGTCTCTTTTCGCCATTCACTACCACATGATCCTTATCCACCCCAATGCCAATCCAATTACTCCTAAGAACTACCACTCCCTTATACACCATGTCCATATCCATCAAGCCCAGAATCACAGGTTCGTCTCGAAGAATCAGTAAAACAATTTACTATAACCCTTCATCAACTAGAGCAAGCAATAGTGGAGGAGTTAAAGCAATTATCTTCCTGACGTTCAGCCCCTCAACAGACCCCATGGCTTTATGTGGAGAATCCAATGAAGAACGCAGTACAAAGAAGATGCTAGAAGCTCCACTGAACAGCATAGAGCATAACTCCATACTAGAACAAGTAGAGGAAGCTGTCACTGCAGAAGAAGAAGAGTTGGTTGAAGATTCAGGAGATGCCGAACCGCCACTTGAATCTAGAGTTGTGGAGAACTCCATCAAGGATGTTACAATTGACGCTGGGGAGGATTTTGCACCGCCTCCACTGCAAATATCTTATGAAGAACTGAACGGAATAACTCAGGACACAGGCTTCCTTGATGATGATGATCACGAGTCCTATTCTCTTAGTGACGACCTTGCATCCGCAAGTGATTTCTCTGAGACAGAAGAATCTTCCCTGAGTGAATATGAAGATAATGCTGAGGTAGATTTTTCTCAACCTCCAATATATGACTCGAGCGATGATGAGGGAGAAATTGAAGACTCTGATCAAGATATGGTTGAAGTGGAAAAATTCACAGAAGATTATAAGGGAGTAGAACTTATAGAACTGGAAACACCTATCCCAAGGCCATTACCGCCCAACACAAATTACAAGTGGGTAACACCTTTGCCTTTTATCTTTACTTTTCCACTTGAATATGGTTTACTTGAAACAGATAGCCAGCTTAGAGCTTTCTGCGGTTTTAAGAGGAAAAGGGATATGACTCGCACTCAGCGCTGGTATGAAAGATTCAATAAGGGTTCGCACTTCAACTTGAGGTGCAAGAATTGGTGTCAAGCTCAATTTAAAGGATCTCGGAAGCCGTTTGGTCACTGCAGTGAGAATTCGGATTACTCATCACCCGACTGGACCAATGTAGATCAAGACAAAGATGGGTGTAGAAGAAAAGTTTGGGATCCTGGAGTCGATTCTGACATTCAATACTCCAGGAGCCTGCAAGCCTGTTTGAACTCACACAAGGGCTTTACGTACTTTGTTTGGGACCCCAAAGGATGCTGGCATTCCAAACACTTGTGGAGATTTCTGGACGAATTCAAACATAAGCTACCGTAGCAGGAAGCTCATCCAATGTCCAACTTAAGGACTTTAACTAAAAGTGCTAGGTGGGAGACAACCCACCATGGTATGATCGCTCTTGTTT
>NC_029780.3:57268079-57299743 GCF_000817695.3 Arachis duranensis | reverse complement strand
AGCCGTGCCACCTCCAACCACCACCACCCTCACCCCTGTCCCAACCCCCTACCCCCTACCCCTACCTGTCCCGAAGACCCTGCCCCCTAACCCACTGCCACCGCCACCGCGCCATCCTCCGCCGCCACGCCGGACGCCACCACCACCACCCCCGGTCACCTTCTTGCCCCACTCGCCTTAATTCGCCTACCAGGTTCCGCATCACGTCCCATTCTACCCATTTGTAGTTCGTTCATATTTTTCTATTTTTGTTCATCATTAGGATAGATAGATATGCATGCTGTAGTGGATTTTTAGGTTGTTAGGTAGCTTAGGCTATGGTTAGTGAATTTAGGTCTGTTTACTTGCACCGTTCGTGTTTCTTGCTTTCTGTTTTTGTAATCCTGCTGCTACTCTGATGTTAGTTCATATGCTGCAAATTCTTATTTCATGCTGCTCTTTACACTGAATTTTCATGCTTATATTTCCTATATGTAATTGCAAGCTTTAATTTTAATTCATATGAACTATTTGATTGCTGTTTATTTTCTGTGAAAATCCAATTTTTAGCCAGAATGCTGCCCAAATTTCTGTAAAACGTTCTCATTCATGTTTTGGTTTGGCATTATGAACTCTATTTTCCTCTGCTTTACCCAAACCATTTCATGAATGCCAAGGCAAGCTTCATTATCCTTTTTGATTTCCTGGTTCATAAACTGCATCTGTGATGTTTGATTCCAATTTTTACTTCCTTTATATCTACTTGAATTAGCATCAACCTGTTTTCCTTGTTTGGTTATGAGTTACTTATAGTTCCTACCTGTGAATACTTGCTACTTGGAATTTTTCATTATGTCACTTACCTTAACCCAATTTTTTATCCCACTGGCTTACTAATTCTAATTTCCTGAACTCTTTTTCAACACTAACCGAACTACCCTTTTACAACATTTTCTCTAGCTTTTCACTTTCTTTTAACCTTCTAACCATGGCATAATGATATTTTTCTATTTAACATGAATTTAATTATATTTTGGATTGTGAATTTTTCCTTTTGAACTTTTCACTCCTATACATCCTTAATGCACATTTAATAAACTCATTTTCCTTATTTTATTTCTCCCTTGCCACTTTATGTTTTCTTTGACTATATGCCTATTTACTTTCCTATTTTTATATATCCTGGTTTTCCATTTTTTAGGATGTCTGCCTCCCATAGGAAAGGAAAAGGCAAGGCTACTACTGGCAAGCGTAAAAGAGGAGAATCCTCCATGTCCATCATCAATCTGATGCATGACTCCTCCTGGAGGGAGAAGAACTTTACCCAACAGGAGAAAGCTGACCAGCTGCTCCCTGCCAATGATCTAGTGAAATTTGCAAACCGGTACTGTGAGCTGAAGTATCCGGTGTTTGCAACCTCTAGGAACCTATACTTGGAGAGGACTCTGAAGATCTCAGGAGAACTTCAGCAATACACCACTGAGCAAATCAAACAAAGAGGCTGGTTCTTTCTGGAGAGAAATTTGGCTGAGGTGAACGCATCTTGGGTAAGGGAATTCTACTACAACTACTTCTTGACTTCCCTGGATGTAGTTCACCTAAGGGGAAAGCAGACTCTGGTCACTGAAGAGGCCATAGAGGACCTTCTACAGCTCCCACCTAAGTCCGATCAGCCTGATGGCTACAAAAAGGCTGAGAAGGACATGCGCCTGATGAAGTTTGATTGGGATGTTGTTAAGGCGAGGATAACCCTTGACCCGACTGTTCCTTGGGAGATGGGTCAGGACACCACCTTGCCCAAGGGAATCAAGAGGGCGTACTTAAATGATGAGGCTCGGTTATGGCATCAGATATTGAGCAACTATGTTATGCTGAGTACCCATGAGACAGAGATTCCGGCTGCTATGATCACCCTCCTATGGTGTGTGATGGAGGGTAAGGACCTGTACTTGCCACGATTTATCCAGACCTACATGGCCAGGGTCCACGTCTGAGGCACTCTTCCCTTTCCCTATTTGGTTACACAGATGGGCCGTCGAGCTGACGTGCCATGGGAGGATGCCGATGAGAGACCACCAGCTGCGGACTGTATGAAAATCATTCCTCACAGCAGGAACTTTCTAGCTTTGGGCTACAGACCACCACCTTTCACTGCTACTGGTTAGACAGCCCCACCGTCCGCCGGACCCTCTTCCTCCACAGCTGCCCCTGCTGCCACCACTGCACCTCCACCTACCTCAGAGCCAGTGTACTGCCTCGTGCACCGCTTGTTCCGACAGCTAGATCAGATGGAGCGCCGTAACCGGCGCCAGTATGAGAGATCGGAGCGTCACAACAAGCGATGCTATGAGCATCTGAAGCTGATGATCTGACAGGGTAGTGACATCCCCTCCGAGCCTGACTCACCATTAGAGCCATCAGAGGAGGAGGCAGATGAGCACGAGGAGGAGACTCATTCCCAAGAGGAGACCCATCCGCAGGTAGGCACAGAGCAGGCTGCTCCCCAGGCAGAGGTTCCACATCAGATTGAGGCTGCAGATCCTAAGATCCTGATCCAGTCAGCACCTCCTCTACAGTAGCCAGATCCTCAGCCCACCACCACCGAGACTCCAGCTACCATTCCTACCAGTGATGACACCCCTTCACACCCAGCTTGAGTGTGCATCGAGGGCGATGCTTTATTTTAAGTGTGGGGAGGTTGCCATCTCTGGCGTATTATCTTGGTAAACCACTATAGACTCTTTTCTTTTATTTTCGATATTTTTCTGTATTTTTCTCTTTATTTTTATTTTTATTTTTATTTTCTGAGTACTTATACATTGCTACTTTCATGTATTTTTACTCTATTTCTGCATTTTGCACTTTAGTTCATATTTTATCCATTTAGTTTAGTTTGCAGTTCTAACTTATTAGCTATAGAGTAGGTGGATTAATTAGTATAGTTTACCCTTTTTAGTATATTATAGTTGACTTAATTGAAAAATAAAAAGGAAGTAAGCTAGAGACTTTAACAAAGTTATAAACAATCCACACCTTGTATATATAGCATTACATGTTAGTTAGTTAACAGCATTTCATCAAGGAAAAACACTAAAACCTTAAAGGCCACCTAAAACAAACTTTTTATGAGAATAATGGAAAATTTTAACTAAACCTGCATGACATATATGAATGATATATGATTTATGAGTTTGAGAACATACAGCCTGTGAGTTTTGAGCTTAATTGTATGGTTACATTTAAACCATAATATTTTATTCCTGTGTGTTCCACTCTTCTTTTTTATTCTAGTGTTCTTTGCTTTGTTTTAATCTATATGTCCAGTTATAGAATATAGATACATACCAAGAGAGTGATTGAGGCCTTGTTTGATTTTTAACTCACTATAACAAATAAAGCCTACCTTTTATGCCATCCTTGTTAGCCCCCTTTAAACCTTTTAATCCCCTCTTGTTCTATAACCACATTACTAGCCTTAATCAGAAAAACAAATAAAAAAAATCCCAAGTTGAATCCTTGGTTAGCTTAAGATAGAAATTGTGTAATTAATTAAGTGTGGGAAAACTTTATGGGAACATGGATGACAGAAACAAGGGTAGAAAAATTGAAAAGAAATTAAGAATTTTTGGGAAACATGCTCATGTGAAATTAAAATAATTAATTACCATGTGCATTAAAAAAAAAGTTTTTATTTTCAATAAGAGGGATACAAAAGAATTCCTCAAAAATGCAAATTAAAGCAAATGCACATTGTATAAGAACAAAACATGAGCATGTGACATAAAAAGTGGGAATTATGGGAAAATGGGTAAAGAAGCTTTACTTTAGAAATTATATATGTTAGGTGAGATCTTAGACTAATTAAGGATTCACTTATTAGCTCACTTAGCCTTATACATATACCCTTACCTTTACCTTGGCCCCATTACAACCTTAATTAAAGACCTCATTATTTTTGGTATGTCTGTATTTTATAATTGTTGATTGGTAAGATAAAAAACAAAGTTATAGAAAGTAAGGATAAAAAGAAGAATAAAGTGATTAACCCGATAAACACTGAGTGACTAGAGAGTAAACACAAAATCGAGTGAGGGTTCACTAACTCATTAACATATATCTCTGCTTAAATTACTAATTGTCTTGCAAGTTTATAAAATGTTTTTCTCTCCCATCTCAATTGTAAAAGTGCTTTATCATTATCTAAGGTTGGCTATATATATATGAATCCTTGAGAATGTGAATTGATTTAACTACATGTAAGCTTTATATACGAGTGAATAAAATTAGAATTGCATCATGCATTTAGTTAGTTACATTTAGATTAGAATTGCATTGCATGGCATTCAACCACTTCAACCTTACTTTTTACCTTGGACATAGCATGAGGACATGCTATTACTTAAGTGTGGGGAGGTTGATAAACCCATATTTTATGATATATTTTGTGCTTAATCTGAGTGATTTATTCAATCATTCACCCACTTATTCATATTAATTGCATGGTTTTACTTTCCCTTCCTTATTATGTGACGTATGTGAAACATGTTTCCTATGCTTTAAAATTAATTATTTTAATTACCTTTATTTCCATTCGATGTTGTGATTAGTGTGTTGAGTAGTTTCAGATCTTCTAAGGCAGAATGACTTAAAGGATGGAAAAGGAAACGTACAAAAATGGAAGGAAAGTGCAAAACGGAGTTTTGAAGAAACTGGCATCCACGCGATCGCATGGACGACGCGATCGCATGCCAAGAGCGAAGAAGCAGCGAATCGCATACGACACGGATGCATGACCGACGCGACCGCGTGATAAGAAGAACTCCAGATGACGCGACCGCGTGACCCACGCAGACGCGTGACAGAGGCCACGCACCAGAAATTGCAGAAAATGCTCATAGCGGATTCTAAGCCTTTTTGGCCCAAATCCAAGTCTAGAAGTCATAGACCAGAGGTTATGAAGTGGAGGAATGCATCCATTCAGGGAGTCTAGAGACTTTTTAGTCACTTTCCATGATTTAGGTTTAGTTTTGAGAGAGGTTCTCTCCTCTCTCTCTTTAGGATTTAGGATTTAGGGCTTCTTTTTGTTTTAGGAGTAACTCTCGATCCCAGGTTCAATATTCCTTTTACTATTTAATTTCTCTTCTATTTTTGTTTACTCTGAAGCTTTTATTGTGTTTGATTGATGTTGCCCAATTGGCTATTGATATTGTCCATGTTAGAATTGACAATTTTATTTAATGATATTTGAGGTATTTCAGTTTATGATTGTTCCTTTTTATTATCCCCAATTTGAAGACAATTTTTATTCCAGTAAATTTAACTTCTTTTCCTTTTGGTCTTGGTTGAGAAATCAGTAACTCAGGAGTTATCTTAGCTTAACATAATTGATAATTATTATCTTTGCTAATTGGACTGAACTTCAATAATCCCAACCTTTTCTTAGGAAATAAATTTAACTTCAATTATCCCTTGAATTTCCTTTGCTTTACCAAAGGTTAACTAAGTGGAATTAAGATTCAACTTTCATTATTATTGCTAAGAATAACAAAGTCTGGACTTCCAATTTCTCATATCTTGCCAAAGGTTTGCTTTACAGTATTTATTTATTTTAATTGTCATTTAAATTATTTGCCATATTTATTCCTCGTTCTCAAAACCCTAATATTAACTTTTTCATAGCCAATAATAAGAACATACCTCCCTGCAATTCCTTGAGAAGACGACCCGAGGTTTAAATACTCGGTTATCAATTTTAAAAGGGGTTTGTTACTTGTGACAACCAAAATGTTTGTACGAAGGGATTTCTGTTGGTTTAGAATCTATATCTACAACGCGACTATTTTTATAAAATTCTTTACTAGCAAAAATCCTAACGTCATAGCTCCTAAATCACATAAGGCTTTCTCCACTGTGATTTCTCCTATGTGCAGGGAATTTAGAAGCATCCAGGGTCCATTAATTTCTGAGGCAGTTTGTGTTGGATAATGGTACTACACTCATCAGTTAATATCACAGTTTCATCATTTTCCAACTCCTCTTTTTGGTCATTAGCTCCTTCAAAAACTTAGCATAGAGCGACATTTGCTCTAATACTTCAGCAAAGGGAATGTTGATCTGTAATCTCTTGAAAACCTCTAAGAATCTGGAGAATTAGCCATCCTTTTCATTCTTCCTTAATCTTTGAGGATAAGGAGCTTTTGGGACATACGGCTTTGGGACTTCTTTCTCTTTTGGTGGGTTAGGAACCTGCTTTTGTGCTTGTTCCTTGTCACTTGGACTTTCCTCTGCTTCCTCCTCTTGAGTTTCCTATGAGGTCTCTTTCAATTTTTTTCCACTTATGAGAGTAATAGCTTTGCATTCCTCTCTCGTGGTTGTCTTGGTGGCATTACAAGAACTATGGCCAGGGGCTTGCTTGGACAAGTATCCAATTTGTGCCTCGAGTTTCTGAATGGAAGCATCTTGATTTTGCAGATTGGATTTCACTTCCTCCTTGAAATTTTTCATGTCTTGAGACTCCTTGCAAAGATTGGTGAGCATGGCTTCGATCCTGGATAGTTTGTCCTTTGATGGTGGATTTAGAATTGGATGTTGAGGCTGGTTGGCTTGGGCTTGATATGGTGGCTGAGAAGGATTGTTGAATGGGTGTTAATATGATATTGGGTTGGATTATTGGTAGGTGTACTGGTTGGTGTTATGAGGTTTCTGATCTTGGCCTTGATTTTGTTGGTTTCCCCACCCAGAGTTTGGGTGGTTCCTCCAACCAGGGGTATAGGTTTTTGAGTATGGATCATGAGCTTGCCTAGATGAATTTCCTTCCTCTGTGTCCAACTCTCCTTGAGGTGATGGTTGAGTATGGATGGCTGCAGCCTGATTCTTCTCCATTTGCTTGGTCAAATCAGCTAGTTGCTTAGTGATCATCTTATTTTGGGCCAGGATTACATCCATGTGGTTTAATTTTATAACTCCTCTGTTGTTGCTTCTGTCTGATGCATAGAAATATTTATTGTCAGCTACTGTTTCTATTACATTTATGGCCTCTTCAATTATTTTCTTCTTGTTGAGGGAACCTCCAGATGAATGATCAACAACTTTCTTCGATTCATATGATAGCCCTTCATAAAAGATATGCAACTGTACCTATTCATTGAACATATCAGGAAGGCACTTCCTTGTCAAATCCTTGAATTTCTCCCATGCTTCATAGAGGGTTTCACCATCCTGCTACCTGAATGTTTGAACCTCTGCTCTTAGCCTATTGACTCTTTGTGGAGGATAGAACCTTGCCAAGAATTTATTCACTACATCTTCCCATGTTGTGAGGCTTTCGTTTGGAAATGATTCTAGCCATTTGGGTGCTTTATCCCTTAGAGAGAAGGGGAATAGAAGCAATCTGTAGGCATCAGAATGCACACCATTTGACTTTACTATATCACAGATCCTTAGAATGTAGTGAGATGCTGAATTGGGTCATCTTGGGCACTTCCTCAGAATGAACAATTGTTTTGGATGAGAGTGATGAGTTGAGGCTTCAATTTGAAGTTATTAGAATGGATGGTTGGCTTTTGAATGCTGCTCGCATAATTCCCAGGGTTGGGATTAATGTAGGAGCCTAGCAGTCTCCTCTCTTGTGGTGCATTATTACCAGTAGCTTCTCGATTATGGTTATGGACGTCTTCCTCCATAGTAACTTCCAGATCCTCTTCTAACTCTTCTTCTCCAACTACTCCCTTGCCTCTTTCTTCCCTCCTTAATCTAAGGAAGATTCTCTCTGGTTCACTGTCAAAAGAGGTTGAAACCCCTCTTTTACCTATTATACAATTGGGAAATAGACAACAAACAACAAGTGGAAATTTCACAGTTGACAAAAAAGTGTGGTTAGAGTAATTAAGGCAAATAATCAAACATTTAGTGAGTCAGTGGATTAGTTTTGTTGGAAAGTAAACAAATAGAAGAAAACAACTTAAAATTGCAGAAAGTAAAGGGCATTTAGAAAATGAATCACCAAATACAGAGAAGTCATCCATAAACACTTCAATAAACCTCTCAATAGTGTTAGAGAATATAGATAGCATGCACCTTTGGAATGTTGTAGCTACATTGCATAATCCAAAGGGCATTCTCCTATATGCAAAGACACCATAAGGACAAGTAAAGGAAGTCTTCTCTTGATCTTTAGGGTCCACCACAATTTGGTTGTAGTCTGAGTATCCATCCAAGAAGCAATAATATTCATGTCTACCAAGCCTTTCTAGCATTTGATCCGTAAAGGGTAGGGGGAAATGATCCTTCCTTGTGGCTTCATTGAGCTTCCTATAATCTATGCACATACGCCGTCCAGTCATTGTTCCTGTTGGTATCAATTCATTTCATTCATTTGGCACAACAGTGATTCCTTCCTTTTTGGGAACTACTTGGATAGGGCTTATCCAAGGGCT
Organism: Arachis duranensis; assembly: GCF_000817695.3. Lineage (NCBI taxonomy): Eukaryota > Viridiplantae > Streptophyta > Magnoliopsida > Fabales > Fabaceae > Arachis > Arachis duranensis. The sequence continues at coordinate 57,291,329 of NC_029780.3, read as the reverse complement.
ATCTGAGATTGGGTAGATTACCCCTGCTTGCCACAACTTCATGACCTCCTTTTGTACCACTTCTTTCATGGCTGGGTTTAACCTTTTTTGGGGTTGAATGGAGGGCTTGGCATCAATGTTGGACTGGCAACGTTCCCTCCAACATTGGCCAATCTATGCGTGTGCGCCACCTACGCATGCGCGTGGATTGTCAAAATTCACTACCCACGTGTGCACTTATGGTACGCGTATGTGTCACCACAATTTTTCCAAATTTTCAGAAAGCACATTATATCACAAATGTTGGGGATTGATTAGATTGACAATAATTAAGTACGGTGATAATCTAGATTAAGCATCTTTCTTTTGTTTTTACTAAGCATACTAACTATTTGAGACTATGTTCAAACTAATCTTAACCTGACTCTAACAGTAGAGTATTTTGTTTTAGTTTCTGGTTTGTTTGTGTTGTATGCCAGGAGGAAGAAGAGGTGCATCTACATCTTTTGATTCTGAGCCAAAGAGAACATTCTTGAGATTTAGAAGAGAAGCAAGAGGGAAGGGAGTTATTGGAGAAGTAGAATCAGAAGAAGAAAACCAAGAAATGAAGGGTAACCTCCCAATCCACCAGAAGAGGTGGCCAACAACAATGGTCAACCTCGATGGAAGGTTCTAGCATCCTACACCTTCCCCAATCCAAGAAACTGTGGGAGCAGCATACCCACTCCCAATGTTCATGCAAATAATTTTGAGTTAAAGCCTCAACTTATTACTCTGGTACAGAATAATTGTTCCTATGGAGGAGGTCCACTTGAAGATCCGAACCAGCACTTATCTACCTTCTTGAGGATTTATGATACTACCAAAACTAATGGTGTGCATCCGGACATCTATAAGCTGCTGCTATTTTCATTTTCCTTGAGAGACAAGGCATCTCAATGGCTAGAAATGTTTCCCAAAGAATGCATCAACACTTGGGATGATTTAGTGAACAAATTCTTATCCAAATTCTACCCAACTCAGAGGATCATAAGATTGAAAATAGAAGTGCAAACATTCACTCAAATGGATGGAGAATCACTCTTTGAGGCATGGTAAAGATACAAAGCTCTAATCAGGAAATGTCCACCTGAGATGTTTAGTGAATGGGACAGACTTCAGAATTTCTATGAGGGATTGACCTTAAGAGCTCAAGAGTCTTTAGATTACTCTGCAGGAGGTTTATTGAAACTCATGAAGGTAGCAGAAGAAGCCCAAAATCTCATAGACACTGTGACCAACAATCAATACTTTTATGCTCATCAAAAGCAACGCCAACCAGCACAAAAGAAGGGTGTGTTGGAGTTAGAAGGAGTGGATACTATCTTGGCACAGAACAAGTTGATGCACCAACAAATCCAACAACAGATGGAGTTGATGACAAATAGGATTGATGGACTCTAAGTGGCTGCAGTTAACACAGCAAGCCAGCCCTCAAATGGATGGAGCCAAAGTAATGAAGCCTCTGAGAAAAGCAACTATAAGCAGCAGCTAAAATAAGTCCAATATATGCATAACACCTCAAACTCTTCTCAGAATAAATTTGATGGAGATATATACAATCCATCATGGAAGAATCATCCTAATTTAAGGTGGGGTGATAATTAGAATTCATGGCAAAAGAATCACAATTCCAACAACTCCCGCAACACAAGTCAACCTCATTCCTCCAACAATACTAACCCATACAGAAAACCACAAAATTCATATCAACAACCCAACAACTCACAAACTCACCAAAATAATTTCTCTACACCATATTTTAATTCCCAGAACAACCATTTCAATAACCCAAATAACTTCCAGCAACAATTATCATATCCCAATATACCATCGATTGACCACCATGAAACCAGGACCTCAACTCTTAAGGCAACATTACAAGCACTTGCTTAAACCACACAGGATCTAGCAAAGGGGCAAGAGAGTCTAATTAAAAGTAAAGATAGACAAGAGGTCACCATGAAGAATCTTGAAAGACAAATAGGACAATTGGCCAGACAAGCTGAAAGACCAATCAATGTTCTCCCAAGTGATACCATTCTAAACCCCAAAGAAGAATGCAAAGCAATCCAACTCAGGAGTGGAAGGACATTGAAAGGTGACAAGGCCAATAATAAAAAAGAAATGATAGCTGAGGAGAAAGACCAGAAGAAGCTCAACAAGAAGGAGGAAGAACCACAAGCTTCAAAGAAGGGAAAATAAGTCATGGAATAGCATCCACAAGAAAAGAATAAGGAGGTGAAGCCTTACACTCCCCCTCTTCCATATCCTCAAAGGTTCAAAAAGGAGCTTAAGGATCAACAATTTCCCAAGTTTCTAGAGGTTTTCAAGAAGTTGGAAATCAACATTTCCCTTGCTGAAGCATTAGAGCAGATGACATTATATGCAAAATTCCTCAAGGAGCTCATCAACAAAAGGAGAAGCCGAAATAAGAAAGAAACAGTAATCTTGACCCAAGAGTGCAGTGCAATGATCCAAAAAGGCCTACCACCAAAGCTCAAGGATCATAGGAGTTTCCTTTTGCCCTGCACCATTGGCAGTGTGTCCATTGACAAGGCATTGTGTGATTTGAGATCAAGTATCAATCAAATGCCTCTATCTATGATGAGGAAGTTGTCTATAGAAGAAGTAAAGCCTATAAGGATGACGTTGCAGCTTGCTGATAGATCAATAGTAACCCCAATGGAGTGGTTGAGAATCTCCTAGTTAAGGTGGAAAATTCATATTTTCAGCAGATTTTGTGATCCTGGACTTAGATAAAGAAGGAAATGATTCCATCATATTGGGGAGACCTTTCTTGGCTACAGTAAGGGCTATCATTGATGTGGAGAAAGGAGAAATGACTTTAGGAGCACATGATGAGTAGATTACTCTAAATGTTTTTAAGGAGATGCAACTTCCTACTGAGGAGAAAAGTTGCATGAGGATTGAAGAAAAAGACATGAACTGGAAGGAAAAACCCAAGGAAGCACTCCTCAACTCATCTTTGAAGAAGAAAACAGACAGTGGAGAAGAACAAAAGGGCAATGAAGATGCGAAGGCTGAAAAAGGATTGCAAACAGAGGTTATAAGATTAATCACTGAGAAGAAAATGCCCAATACAAAACCTACTGCCAAGAAGGAAGGGTCACCAAAAGAAGGAAAGAAAATCAATAAAAAGGTGCTAAAGGGGTGGAGAAACAAGAAAATTCCAACTAAAGGGTTCTAAGAAGGAGACAAAGTGAAGCTAATCTACCAACAGTGGGATATGTCTCCACAATCAAATGATTATTACACTGTAATCAAAATACTCTCAATGCAGCACATAGGAATTGTTCATCAAAGCACAGGAAGAAGGCTCACAATAAGATGAGACAAGCTGAGGCATTATGATGATCAACCACCCTAACAAAGAACTCATGTTAAGCTAGTGACATTAAAAGAGCGCTCCATGGGAGGCAGCCCATGATTTAATATTTCAGTTTTTATTTTAATATCAATAATCCATTGTTTTTCTAACCTGAACTTGAGTTTTCATGGGAAGGTTCAATGACTGCATACATTATTTAAAAGTATATATCTGATTCCTAAGTTTGGTGTGCCTTAAGGCACTCTAAAATGGCTTTTCAAATATGATGATAATATAACCAGCTTAGGATATATACTCAGTCACATGATTGAAGTATATAGCCAAACATTAAGTTTGGTGTTCTACATGTGGTATAAGTCTCAAGAAAGTCACATTTGCTCTAAGACGCAAATTCAGGAAAAGATGAACCATGTCTTGCATCATTTTGTGATTTTGTTTTACTAAAAATAGAAAATGAGATGTTCCCTGTAATGGATAAACTAACCATGACAAAATTTCACGTGAACTATTTGGTGTACAACAAGTTTGGTATCCACCAAAACTATGTGTACTCATATATGTCATGGCTAGTTATTCATGAACAAGGAACATGTGACCAAGATTCCCTTTAGTTCTTTTATCTAAATATTAAATTCTATGACCACCACCTTTCAAAAATCAGATTTTGTTGCTTGTTAATGTTTGGTTTAAAAAGGATAGGTGTGAAGAAGATGGAGGCAAGGACAAAACCAGATAAAATACGGTTGTCACAAGAAAAAAGTGGGTCACATGTGCTTGGAAATTGATCTTTGTGAAAAAAAATTTGCAAGATTCATCACCTAGAAAACCGAACCCATGTGCTCAATGAAGAGGTGAACCTTGTCCTTATTCAGCCTCACATGCACACCGTTTATTTCCTTGCTCTCAACAACATCTTAACCCTTCATTTCAATATGACCATACCACCAACTCCTTGCTTTGCCTAAATAACTTATGTCCCTGCTACAAACTGGCCAGTAACAATTCATATGCTAACACACCTGGGCCTTATTCTCATTCTCATATTTCTTTCCACCAAGAACATCACACTACAGCCATTCTCTTTTTCTCCCACCATTAAGTCGTGCTCTAATTAGCTCTTTCTTGTTACACCCTTGTCCCAATTTAATGGCTTCATCAAATACCAAAAGAAGAAAAGAAAAGCAACCAATTAAAGCCGAACCACCCACTTTAATAACAAGAGATTTAAATCTCAGTTTCATGAATCATAATATCATTGGTGGATGGAGGAGAAGAAAATAATCTCAGAAGTCAGATTCAGAATGAAGGATGGTGAGTACCCTATAATGAGGGAAATCATTGAGAAGAGAAGATGGGAACTCCTCTGTGAACCCCTCACAGACATAAGCGCAACCATGATACAGGAGTTCTATGCTAATGCAGTGAGACAAAGAAAAATTGAACTCCACTACAAAAGTTATGTAAGGGGTGAAAGTGGATTTTAGCCCAGCGACAATCATGCGGATCCTGCAAATAAGAACAATACCTTTTAGAGAACCTAGCTTTAATGAGAGGACAAATGGTGAGAATGATCCTGATGAGCTCATAATGATATATGTCTAGAAGGCAAGGATTGGGTGAGAGATGCAAAGGGAGAGCCATGTCACTTAAAGAGGATGGACCTTTCACCTGAGGCCAAAAGATGGTACGAGATAGTGAGGAGATCAATCCTCCCCACTGGAAACCCCTCAGAAGTTACAATAAGAAGGCCAATTAAGGTACATTGTATACTCAAGGGAGGGGAAATAAATATTCCTCAACTAATTACAGACGGCATCCATGAGATGGCCGAAAGCAGCAGCAAGTCAGCCAGACTTGGCTACCCAAGTACCATATTGCATTTATGCAATAGAGCAGGGGTACTATTTGAGGATTCAGATACAGATTAGGTGTAGAATGGAAGGGCACTCACCAGGCAGAGACTTGAAGGTGCCACTGATGATTAGAGTGAAAGAAGATCTCAAAGAATTGTCTCAGCACTATGGATTTAAGCCAAATGCAAGTTGCCATTGGAGAATTGTCTCAGCAATTCATGAGTGCTCAGGAGCAGCAAGCAAATTGGCAATTGAGAATGATGGAGCAACAGGAGAACTTCCAATTAAAGATGATGGATCAACAGAGGGAATTTCAAGCAAGATCCCTGGATAGGCAGAGGGAACAAGATGCACAAAATCAAGAATTATTTAACAAATTGTTCCAACAACAATCCAGGCAAGAAAGGTACATCCAAGATCTTCATCAATGGAAGAATCTATATCACACAGCTGGAGAGGCTAGGCAGGTAGACAGGATGGAATATGATATGGATACTCAATCAAAGTTAAACTACCTAGTCTGTGGCATGCCAATGGTAAACCAAGAGATCAAGCCATATGAACAAAGGCCTGAGCTAGCAGAAGCACAAAGAGAAAGAGCCAAAAGTAGTATAGGGAGAATGGAGAAAACGTTGAAAAATGTTGGGCTCTGGGATTAGATAAACCATTCTCATGCTTCAATAGAATCTTTTGAAGAGCAAGTGACAATAAAGAAAAGAGCATAAAAACTAAAGGTTGTGGAGTTCCTTTCATAAACTTAGTGAATAAAGAAGATGCACATTTGAAATATGATATGCCTTCTGAATTTTCATGCTTTACACAGTTATGATTAGGCTCTTATATTATGTACTTTTATATTTGGTTATCTTCTGATTTTAAAAATACTTGTGTAGTACATCTCTTTTGTAGTATAATGATAATTGCTTGATATATCACAACACTATACTCTTGAAAACTTGCTTGCACTCAATATTTCAAAAATGCATCAGAGAACAATTCTTTGAAAAGAAGGATTGAGGAATCAAAAATTTATTCTAAGGCAAGCAAAAAATTAAGAGAAGTGGTGGTTCTAGTTGTATGATTGTGTATTGAAGTTGCATGTTTATGAAAACTTGCATGGGAGCTTGTAGGCAGGATATGGAATTCAAAGAAATGTTGTGGAGATTCTTAAACATTTATTGATCCAAGAAACAACAACAAAAGAAAATAAAAGAAACAGAAAAACAAAAGAACATGGCAAAAGGCTTTGAGCATCAATTACTAGGAAGAAAAATAAAGAAAGAAGAACTCAAAGAGCAATTTAGAAAAGGGTTGTCGCAAATTTTAAAAATAAAATACTGGAAATATAAGTCCCAGGTCGTCTCCCAATGAGTTGCAGGAAGATGTGCTATTTTATCAATCAGAGGTTTTCAAAAGGGGTTTTGAATTTGATGAGCGGAAAATTAAATTAGAGAATTTATATGACTTAAATAAAATCTTGACCGGGAGATGATTAATTGGAAGTTCTATCCTTGTTAGAATTTTATCAAGAGCAATTAATAATTAGTCATTGTTTACATTTAGTTAACCCTCAACGAATGAAGGAAAGTCAAATTAAAAGTCAACTTCTATTCACAAGTCCTAATCCTCTCCCATGGGAAGGATTAGAGTTAGTGACTAACAAGCCAACCAATAATGAACCAATTACAATTGAACTCTTGAGTATTCTAACTCAAGGTTCTCCTTTTAATCATCTCCCAATCAAGTTGAGGGACTACCCCATAATCGCAATTGTAGACTTCACAGAATCAATGGGAGAAATAAGAGAAGACATAATAAATAGTAGTGAAAGAGATCAATTAAAAATAAAAATAGTTTTGTATTAATAAACTATGAAAATAATCCAATGTGAACTCTGGAAAAAACTAAGAATATGGAAGAGTAAATGAAAAGTAAATAACAAACTATATTGACCAGTACCGGAGGTAGACTCTTCTCAAAGGCTAAAGCCAAAATTCTTTAAAATCCTAATTTATGAATGTTCAAGTCAGAAACCTAGGGGAGGAGTAAAATTAGATCTAAAAACTTGAAATTGTGTGGAATGAATTATTATTTTGTCTGTGCATGTTCCCTGGCTTTAATCTGTGCTTCTGGGCTGAAAACTGGGTTAAAATGCGGCCAGAGTCTGTGCTAGCGACTTCTGAAATTCTGCAGATCGCGCACGTCGCGTGGTTGCATCGTTCACGCGTTCGCGTCACTCAGCGTTTCTCGTACCACGCGTGCGCGTCGTCCACGCATTCGCGTCATTCGTGCAGCTTCCAATCCGCGCGGTCGTGTCAGGCACGCGAGCGCGTCACTCTGATTTCTTCCATTTCGCGCGGTCGCGTGAGCCATGCGACCGCGTGACTTCTCGCTGGTCATCTCCTTAATTCCTTGTGTTCCTTCCATTTTTGCACGCTTCCTCTTCATTCCTTACGCCATTTCTGCCCTATGAAGCCTGAAACACTTAACACACAAATTACGGCATCGAATGGTACGAATGAAAATAAAAATATACAACTAAAAGGTCTTTAGGAAGCAAGTTTTCAATCATAGAATATTTTTAGGAAGGAATTATAAATACATGCAAATCATATGAATAAGTGGGTGAAAACCTGATAAAACCACACAATTAAACACAATATGAATAACAAAATAGTGGTTTATCAACCTCCCCACACTTAAACATTAGCATGTCCTCATGCTAAGTTGAAGGAGATAAATGTGAATGAATAGTAACATGTAAGACTCATGCAATGCAACTTATATACATATGAATGCAACTATATGATTTTGTCTACATGATTTAAAATAGATAAGTTCTCGAAGACAAAACATGGGGCAGATTTCACTAATTCAATTCATATTGTAACAGTAGATAAATTTGTAAGAAGATAGCTCGTGAAAGCAGGAAATACAGGACTGAGCATTGAACCCTTACTGTTGGTGCGTGTGCACTCTAATCATCTCTAGTATATGGGGTAATCACTCTATCCTTCTCTAATCATGCCCTTCGAAAATTTTGTTTTTCACCTAACCAATCAACAATTTTAAAATGCCCATGCAAACATCATGAGGTCTTTTCGTGGTTGTAATGGGGCTAAGGTAAGGATGAGGATACACATATGGCTAAGTGAGCTTATACATTGAATCTTTAATTAACCTAAGCTCTCACCTAACATACATATATTCAATATAATTTCAACATTCATCTTAGCTACCCAAAATCTCCTTTTCACATTCCATATTCATGCATCAACCTTTATTTTAATTTTATTACATGTGCATTGATTATTAAACTCTGACTTATCATTGGGGTGATTTTGTCCCCTTATTTACTAACATAAAGGAAAATTTTTTTTTAATAGGTGATCAATGCACATAGATTTGTAATGTTCTTTTATGGTTTCACATGAATAGGTACCCAATTTTCCTTTATTTCATCATGACATATTCTCTTATTACCCTTTATTCCCATAATTTTCCCATACGTAGTTCACACACATTCTATCTTAAGCTAACCAAAGATTCAATTGGGATTTTTCATTGTTTTTCTGCTTAAGGCTAGTAATGTGGTAAAATATAGAATAAATGGGATAAACAACGGCTCAAAGTGGTTAACAAAGGTAATTAAAAGGGTTGGCTTATTTGGGATATGTGAGCTAAACAAACAATGGCCTCAATCATATGCATGCATATAACACATTAACATTGGACATATAGGATAAAAAAAAATTTAGATTACAGTCATAGAGAAGAAAACACACGAGAAATAAAAATGTTTATGGTTAAATAGTGCAACCATGTATTTAGGTTCAAAGTCTCACGGGTTGTGTGTTCTTTTAGCTCAAAAATCCTGTTCCAATTTCAACTTCAAACAAATTTAACATAATTGTTTTGATTTAAATTAGTGAAATTTTAAAAAAATATATGGTCTTAAAAGAAACTTATTATCTTTTTAGTTAGGTAGAACATGCATGCAATTAACCTACTACTATGCAATCTATCTTATTCTAAAGAAAAAGAAATTGGTGTTAGGGGGAAAGAATTACCTCCGGAAGTCAGGTACTGACCGACCTCCCCACACTTAAGGCTTTGCACCGTCGTCGGTGCCATCTGTCAGGAACAAGGGTGGGCTGGTGGCAGTACCTCCACAGTTGGGACCATCATGGCTCCCTGTGCCGGTAAAGAAAGTGGAGTCCGGAGTGCCTGGGTCCTCGTCAGGTCTGTGGTTACCTGTGAGTAGCTCATTGAGGTAGTTGAATCGGCGGTGGTTGCGGCGCTCTCGTAGCTTTGCTTTCTGGTCTTGTTGGTCCAACTTCTTCAGTATTTGATGCAGCAACTGACGAGTAGATAGTGGAATATCTGTAGCATCTTATGTGGACTGGCTGGTAGTGACAAGTGGTGGCCTGAGATATCTCCCGTTAGGGACGTACTGATCATCCCGTGGAAGTATGGCTTTGGTGTCCCCAACTCTGTAGGAGACTCCGGCTGCTGAGACAAGATCTGAGACCAAGGCAGGGAAAGGAAGGTTGCCCGCGATTTGCACATATCCCAAAGCATTCCAGATGTGTCTTGGTAGATTTAGAGGCTGGTCTGTGAGGATGCACCATAGTAGAACGGCCATGTCTGCGGTGAAGGAGGACTCATGAGTGCTCGAAAAGATGTAATGGGACATAATCTGTGCCCATACGTGAGCCTCTAAGGTGAGTGCGAAAGCCAAGATCCTCTTAGGATGGGAACGATGGTATCCAAAGATCCATTTGCTGCCAGGTTGTGCGATAACTCTGAGAACAGCGTCCCAGTCAAATTCGTACGCCTGGCGCTTGAGTGCGGCTTCTTGAAATGCGTCCAATCCTTCTAGAGCAGGGGAAAGATTTAGGGCTCACTGAATGGCCTCTTCTGTAATGGGGACTTGCTTCTGACGGACATAAACAGACTGCAGGGTCGGCAGGTGGAAATTGCAGTAGAACTCAACTACCCAGGAAAGATTAACCTATCATAGCTGTCTCTGTATGAATCCCCAATGTCTTTGTGCAATCTGCAGCTCAACAAATTCGGCAATACGAGGTGGAAGGATAAGAAGGTGTTCGTTGTTGTAATTCTGGGATGCCAGAATAGGGAACATCTTCTCACAGTAATGATTGGGAAATTGTGTAGTGTCCTTTGCTGGGAAGGCTTTCTCCTTTTCATCGACCTTTATAATCCTTTTGATTCTTTTTGTTGAGGGCTTAACTACAGTTGAAGATGGCTCTGCCACTAATGCTCTTTTAGTTCCTTTCCTTACTGTGGATTTGGGGGTAGCTTTCTCCTTGCCTTTCTTGGTGGCGTCCTGAAAGGAAACGAGTAAAGACATGACTATTTCAAGGGTTATAGCAAGGAAAAGAATGGGAAAGGTGGTAATCAATGCACAGGAAAGGATAATGATGTGAACACATGGTCATGACTACATGTGGCAAATTAACGATGGAAATATAGCAAGTGCATGTGGTGACAGTTAAATGCAAGGTGTTTATTGGCATGCCGACAAGGGCATGAGTAGCATAGATCAAGCATTCAATGTCCAAGTTAGATTACCCAGTCTTTCAAACAAACAATATGCTTGTAATAACAATTATATTTAATTAATAAAATATAAGAAGGGTTTTGTGAAAAGTAGGCATTTAGAGTAGTAGAGTGAAAGAAATCTAAAAATAGTGCAAAATGCCATATGGGCGTTTTCACAAACACATAGCATGCATGTTAAATAAGGAATGAAAAATATGAACTGGAACATGCAAGTAACCCTATAAAAATAATATATAATTGTTAAACAAGTCCTTAACAATTCACAAGCAACATATAAAAATAATGACCCAAATAAATCTCCAATACCAAGAGGAGGAAGAGGAAAGAAAAAGAAAACATGGATAGGGAAAGTAGAAGAGAAAGAAAGAGAAAACATGAAAATAAGAAGAAGAATGAAAAAGTAGGGAGGGGAGAAGAGAAGAAAAGACCTTGATAATGGTGGTAGGAAAGAGGGGGTAGAAGAGAGAAAGAAGGGAGGAAGAAGGAGGGGGAAAAATAAAATAGGAATGGGATGAGAAAAGAAAAGATAATCTGGCATATTTGAATAAGTTGGGTGGCGCGAGTGATGTGGACGCGTGGGGCACGCGGTCGCGTGGAAAGCCCTTAATTGAAATGACACGGACGCGTGACATGATTTGCGCTAGTGGCGCGAGGGCAGCTTCGCGCTCGCACAACTCTCTGTACAAATTATGTTTTGCCAAAATTTAGGGTGACGCGGATGCGTGGATGGCCAGATTGATAAAATGGCGCGGACGCGTGGGGCACGCATTCGCGTAGCAGGGCTTGTGCGACTAGTATAAGTGCAGCCTAAGTCCAGCTCAACTCTCGGCCATACACCCTTTTTACGTCGATTTATAGGGCACGCATTCGCGTGGGTGACGCGGACGCGTGGGAGACCTTTTTCCCACATGATGCGGACAAGTGGGCGGCGCGGTCGCGTGGGACAATGTGTGGCACAGGCACGCCTCCAGCCACACTCTCGCGTGACTCCCTGTTTCTTTTCTTCTCGTGTCTAAGGCACCTATGAAGGGGACGCGTCATCGACGCTATCGCGTCGTGTGCTCTCTTTTTGTTTATATAAAAATGCAATATGCAGTATGTGGATGGGATGCAGAAGATAGGCATTAGTACTGAGAAGAGTTATTGACGAAGGAAGGTAAGGAGAAGGGGAGGAACGATCATACCATGGTGGGTTGTCTCCCACCCAGCACTTTGCTTTAACGTCCTTAAGTTGGACACTCCACTAGCTCAGTCTTCTGCTGTGGGTGGATCTTCCAAGAGGAAGATCTTTAGTTCCTGGTTTTTTGCCATCATTTCGCCATGCAATAATTTCAAGCGATGTCCATTGACTTTGATAAGTTCAGAGCTTGAAGGATGGCTTATGTGAAAGACTCCGTATGGTTCCACCTTCTCTACTTGATAGGGGCCATCCCATCTGGATCTCAGCTTGCATGGCATGACTCGCTTTCTGGAGTTGTAAAGTAGGACTAATTCGCCAAGTTGGAATTCTCTTCTCTTAATGCTCTTGTCATGCACAGCCTTCACTCTCTCTTTATACAACCTGGAATTTTCATAAGCTTCTAGGCGAAGGCTCTCTAATTCTTGCAGTTGCAACTTCCGTTCAGCTCCGGCTCTCTCATAGTTCATGTTGCATTCCTTTACCGCCCAGAAGGCCTTATGTTCCAACTCAACTGGGAGATGACAGGCTTTTCCATAAACCAAGCAGAAAGGACTCATCCCAATCGGTGTCTTGTATGCTGTCCGATATGCCCAAAGCGCGTCTTGGATCCTGATGCTCCAGTCCTTCCTATGAGGCTTGACTACCTTTTGTAGTATGCACTTTATCTCTCTGTTAGACACCTCTGCTTGCCCATTAGTCTGGGGGTGATAGGCTGTTGATACTTTATGAATTATCCCATGCCTTTTTAGTAAACATGTTAGTCTCCTGTTACAAAAGTGAGTGCCTTGGTCGCTCACGATTGCTCGTGGTGATCCAAAGCGACAAATAATATGGTTTCTAACAAAGGAAACAACAGTGGTAGCATCCTCAGTACGGGTAGGAATGGCTTCCACCCATTTAGAAACATAATCTACAGCTAACAGTATATAAAGGTGGCCATTAGAATTTGGAAATGGACCCATGAAGTCAATGCCCCAAACATCAAAAATTTCACAGAAAAGCATAATTTGTTGAGGCATTTCATCCCTCTGGGATATATTACCAAACCTTTGGCATGGAGGACAAGATTTACAAAGATCAGCAGCATCTTTAAAAAGAGTAGGCCACCAGAATCCACAGTCTAAAACTTTTCTAGCAGTTCGTTGAGGGCTAAAATCTCCTCCACTCTCAGATGAGTGGCAGGCCTCTAAAATGGACTGGAATTCTGATTGAGGTACACACCGTCTAATTACCTGGTCAGCACCACACCTCCATAGATATGGGTCATCCTATACTTTGGACTCGCTTTTCAGCTTGTCTCTCTGATGCTTATTGAAATCGGGAGGAAAAGTATAGCTAACTAGATAATTAGCTACAGGTGCATACCAAGGGGCTACATAAGATAATGCTTGTAAGCTATCAAATGGGAAATTATCATTGATAGGAATGGAGTCATCTTTAATGTGCTCAAGGTGACTCAAGTGGTCAGCCACTAAATTTTGTTTACCACGCCTATCTTTAATTTCCATGTCAAATTCTTGCAATAGTAGCATCCAACATATTAGCCTTGGTTTAGACTCCTTTTTAGCTAATAAATATTTTAGAGCTGCATGATCTGAGTACACTACTACCTTAGTACCAAGTAAATAGGCTCGGAATTTATCCAGAGCAAAAACAATAGCTAGAAGCTCTTTTTCAGTAGTAGTGTAATTAGATTGAGCAGCATCTAAAGTCTTAGATGCATAAGCAATTACAAAAGGGTCGTTACCTTCATGTTGAGTCAGTGCTGCTCCTACTGCATGATTGGAGGCGTCACACATGATTTCAAATGGTTGACTCCAGTCTGGTCACCTCACAATCGAAGCATGAGTTAAGGCGGTCTTTAGCTTATCAAACGCTTGTTTGCAATTCTCACTGAACTCGAACTCAATATCTTTCTGCAGTAGTCTGGACAAGGGTAGTGCTACCTTACTGAAGTCCTTAATGAATCTCCTGTAAAAACCTGCATGGCCAAGGAACGAATGAACTTCTCTCACAGAGGAGGGGTAAGGTAAACTATAAATAACATCCACCTTTGCTGGGTCTACAGAGATACCAGTTTTAGAAACAATATGTCCTAGAACAATACCTTGTTTTACCATAAAATGACACATTTCAAATTTAAAACAAGGTTTGAACTAACACACCTGTCCAATACTTTAGACAAACTATCCAAGCAAAGGTTAAATGAATCACCATAAATGCTAAAGTCATCCATAAAAACTTCCATACAAGTTTCAATGAGATCAGATAAAAGACTCATCATACACCTCTGGAAAGTAGCTGGTGCATTGCACAAGCCAAAAGGCATTCTTTTATAAGCATAAGTCCCAAAAGGACATGTAAAGGTAGTATTTTCTTGATCCTCAGGAGCTATATGGATTTGAAAATAACCTGTATAACCATCTAAAAAGTAGTAGTGAGATTTACCTGACAGGTGATCAAGCATCTGATCAATGAATGGCAAGGGATAATGATCTTTGCGAGTGGCTTGGTTAAGACGCCTGTAGTCAATGCAAACTCTCCATGCGTTTTGCACTCTGGTTGTCAGAAGTTCTCCTTGCTTATTTCTTATTGTTGTGACTCCAAACTTATTGGGCACCACTTGTACTAGGCTGACCCATTCACTATCTGAAATGGGGTAAATGATATCTGCTTCAAGTAGTCTGGTTACTTCCTTCTTGACAACTTCCAAAATGGTGGGATTCAATCTTCTCTGAGGTTGATGGACAGGCTTTGCTCCTTCTTCTAAGAATATTCTATGCTCACAAACTTGAGGGTTGATGCCTACTATATCCGCCAAGCTCCATCTAATCGCTTTCTTATGCGTCCTCAATACACTAAGCAGTTGTTCTTCTTGTTGGGAAGTGAGCTCCCTTGCAATGATAACTGGGAACTTCTGCTTGTCCTCAAGGTATGCATACTTGAGGTGTGGAGGAATGGGATTTAATTCCATTTTCTGCACATGGTTTGGTTCTGGATTCTCTGGGGTTGGTGAAAATGGTTATGAATCTTCAGTATGTTCAGAGGGTGTCCCCACACTTGGATCTTGCTCTAGGTGACTCTCTTCCATTTCTTCTTGGTGATTTGCAGCTATAATCTCATCAATTATGTCACATTGGAATATGGAGTGATCTTTTGGGGGATGCTTCATAGCTTCATCTAGATTGAAGCTCACTCTTCTGCCATCTACCTCAAAGAAATAGGTTCCCAAAAAGGCATCCAGCTTGAATTTTGATGTCTTCAAAAACGGTCTACCAAGCAGGATTGACGAAGGTCTCCCTGAGTCATTTTGGGGCATCTCCAGAATATAAAAGTCAATGGGAAACGTGAGCCCCTTAATGCTCACCAATACATCTTCAGCAATTCCAACCACTGTGATAATGCTTTTATCTGCTAACACAAAACGAGCTGCCGACCTTTTTAAGGGAGGGAGCCTTAAAGCATTATATATAGACAAGGGCATAATACTCACGCATGCTCCTAAATCACACATACAGTCAAAAAATATCACACCTCCAATGGTACAGTTAACCATGCATGGGCCTGGGTCACTACATTTTCAAGTATATTTCCCATTAAAGCAGATATAGAACTACCTAAAGGAATAGTTTCTAATTCATTAATTTTATCTTTATGTATGCACAACTCTTTTAGAAACTTTGCATATTTAGGCACTTGCTGAATAACATCAAAAAGGGGAACAGTTACCTCAACCTTTTTGATGATCTCTACCATTTTGGGATCAAGTTCCAACTGCTTTCTGGGCTTCTTAGTAAGGTGTGGAAATGGAATAGGAGTGGCGTCCTTTATAGCTTCAGCTTGCTGGGGTTTTGCATTCCTTGGTTGGGCTGCTTCTGCTTCAGCCATGTATTATGCTTCATTTTCTTCTTCAACATCCTCTACCTCAACCGTGTCCACAGTTGGGCCGTGTTTTGATGGGCTTGATTCCTCTGGATTCCTCTCTTGCAGTGTGGTTCCAGATCGCAGGGTAATGGCATTGATGCCACCATTGGGGTTAGGTAATGGTTGAGAGGGGAGTCCACCAGAGCTTGAGGACTGGTTGTTAGAGTTATTCAGTGATCCAATCTGTGAGATAAGGGCTTGCAAGGTATAGTTCAAACCATTTAGAGTAGAAGTAAGGTTATTCTCCATGGCCTGCTATCTCTAATTAATAGATTGTAGTAACTCATCATTATGAGATGAAGAGGGATAAGTAATCTGAAGGGTCTACTGAGATGCTTAAGGCTGCCTTAGATGAGGTGCTCTGTAGGCCTGATTCTGATATGATTGTTATCTCTGCCTTTGGTTTTCATTGTTATCTCTGCCTCCTCTGTTATGATTGTCTCTCCACCCTGCTTAGAATTATCTCTCCAGCCTTGGTTGGGGTTATCCTGCCATCCATGGTTATTGCCGCCACCTTGATTGTACCCTTGATTGGGGCGGTCATAGAAGTTGTGGGTGGCTACCACAGTGTGGTCTTCCTATTGGAGTTGCGGACACTCATCAGTATAATGACTGTAATCGGCATAGATTTTGCATACTCTTTGTGGAACCAATGTTGGCTGTACTGTGGTAGAGAAGGCTGAACTTGCTGAGCTGGTTGTTGACTTAGTTGCATCTGCTTCAGTAAGTTGGTCATTTCACATAAGCTCTGAGTTATAGCAATAGTCTCTTTGCTATAGGATACCTCTGTAATAGCTCTTGACCGACTTTGTTTCTGTCTGTGATTTCTAGTAGATTCAGCTAAGTCGCAAATCAATTGCCATGCCTCATCCGTAGTCTTTTACTTTTTCATAGACTTATTGCTAGCACCTTCCAATGTGGTCTTATCTTATGATTTCATGCCCTGTGTGAAGTAACCGAGCAACACTATCTTGTCAATCTTTTGGTGGGGACATGCTTCTAGAAGATTATTGAAGCGCTCCCAATATTCGTAGAGAGTCTCAGATTCATCCTGAACGATCATGGAAATGTCTCTCCTTAGTTTATCAGTAACCTCAGCTGGAAAGAATTTCTCCAAGAATTCTCTTCCAAGCATATCCCAGTTAGAAATAGTTGCTCCGGGTTGAGTGTAGTACCACTCTTTTGCCTTTTCCTCAAGAGATAATGAGAAGGCTTTTAGTAGAATAGAAGTTTCATCAGTACCATCACGCTTAACAGTAGAACAAGCTGTCTAAAAATCCCTAAGGTGCTTGATAGGCTCTTGAGCAAGTAAGCCATGAAACTTGGGCATCAAGTTGAGTAGTGCAGTCTTTATTTCAAAGTCCACAGCCACCTCTGGGTGGTGTGCCCGGAATGGCTGTAGTGTAAAATCAGGGGCTCTTTGCTCCTGGATAGTGACTCTCCTAGGTGCTGCCATGTCACCTGCACGTAAAGCAACTGGATTAGTAGAAAGGGAGCTGGTTTCTTCCTTAGATGACGTTTCAGATTCGTCCTCGGAGATGACTATCCGACGCCGAGCTTGCCTTATGCGTGAAATAGTTCTTTCAATCTCAGGGTCAAATACTGGCAAGTTTGGATCAGGAAGTGAACGCGTCATTTAACGAAAGAAATGTGCAGCTCATAGTAACAAAAATAAAAAGAAAAATGCAATTAAATAAATTCCAATCAATAAATTAGCACACTATTGCAACTCCCCGGCAACGTCGCCAAAAATTGACGTGAGCGAAAATTGGCAGTTAAAAATTAATTATAAAAATGGCGTTGCAAGTACAGTTCTTAACCGGCAAAAATCCACTCGTCAATTTAGAAAAGGGTTGTCACAGAATTTAGAAATAAAATACTAGGAGTATGAGACTCAGGTCGTCTCCCAATGAGTTGCAGGAAGATGTGCTCTTTTATCAATAAAAGGTTTTCAAAAACGGCTGTGAATTTGATGAGCGGAAAATTAAATTAGAGAATTTATATGACTTAAATAAAATATTGACCGGGAGAAGATTAATTGGAAGTTCTATCCTTGTTAGAATTTTATCAAGAGCAATTAATAATTAGTCATTGTTTACATTTAGTTAACCCTCAACGAATGAAGGAAAGTCAAATTAAAAGTCAACTTCTATTCACAAGTCCTAATCCTCTCCCTTGTGAAGGATTAGAGTTAGTGACTAACAAGCCAACCAATAATGAACCAATTACAATTGAACTCTTGAGTATTCTAACTCAAGTTTCTCCTTTTAATCATCTCCCAATCAAGTTGGGGGATTACTCCATAATCGTAATTGTAGACTTCACAAAATCAATGGGAGAAATAAGAGAAGACATAATAAATAGTAGTGAAAGAGATCAATTAAAAATAAAAATAGTTTTGTATTAATAAACTATGAAAATAATCCAATGTCAACTCTGGAAAAACTAAGAATATGGAAGAGTAAATGAAAAGTAAATAACAAACTATATTGACCAGTACCGGAGGTAGACTCTTCTCAAAGGCTAAAGCCAAAATTCTTCAAAATCCTAATTAATGAATGTTCAAGTCAGAAACCTAGGGGAAGAGTAAAATCAGATCTCAAAACTTGAAATTGTGTGGAATGAATTATTGTTTTGTCTCTGCATGTTCCCTGGCTCTAATATGTGTTTCTAGGCCGAAAACTGGGTTGAAATGCGGCCCAGAATCTATGCCAGCATCTTTTGAAATTCTGCAGATCACGCACATCACGCGGCCACGTCGTCCATGCGTTCGCGTCACTCAGCGTTTCTCGTACCACACGTGCGCGTCGTCCATGCATTCCGTCATTCGTGCAGCTTCCAATCTGTGCGGTCGTGTCAGGCACGCGAGCGCGTCACTCTAATTTCTTCCATTTTGCGCGGTCGCGTGAGCCATGCGACCGCGTGACTTCTCGATGGTCATCTCCTCAATTCCTTGTGTTCCTTCCATTTTTGCACGCTTCCTCTTCATTCCTTATGCCATTCCTGCCCTATGAAGCCTGAAATACTTAACACACAGATCACGACATCGAATGGTATGAAGGAAAATAAAAACATACAACTAAAAGGTCTTTAGGAAGCAAGTATTCAATCATAGAATATTTTTAGGAAGGAATTATAAATACATGCAAGTCATATGAATATGTGGGTGAAGACCTGATAAAACCATACAATTAAACACAATATGAATCACAAAATAGTGGTTTATCAATAAGCAAGGTTTAAGTTTGGTCGTGTGATCACAAGTCATCTTGTGCTAGTTTTACTAGCATTTTTCCTTGCTTTTATTAGGTTTATTACACTTTCTTGCATGCTAAGTAATTAATTGGAGTGTAATCTTATATTTACCTTAACCCAATCAAACATTGTTGATTTTATGCAAAATCAGGAGATTTATGCACAATTTAGTTGATTATTATGAATGATGCAAAACCTTGTGATTTTGGCTAGGCTTTGATTGCTTGATTGGTTGATTTCAGGTGCAAAATGATGAAAAGAAAAAGGCAGAGAAGCAAGGTTTAGACGAATGCTGCATTCATTTGATGAACGCTACGTTCACATACGACGCGCATGCATACAAGGCGCTTCAGCGTGGATGAGCAATTTGGAAATCCACGCGTACGCACGCATGGCGCGCACGCGTGGATTGAGGATTAACGTTCATAAGAAATGAACGCTACTTTCACTTGGAGTGAACGCCTACGATACTTTCAGAGTTTGAATTCGAAAGATGGGAATCGACGCGCACGCGTGCATGACGCGTTCGTGTCGATATGACAAAAGTAGTGAGGGGCGCAGACGTGTACATGACGCTGGACGCAGAAGTGACATTTCATCATCCACGCGCTCGTGCACAGGACGCGCACGCGTGAAGAGCGTTCATAGCACGAACGTAGCATTTAGTTTGTGAAGCTACCAAGGATGCGGATGAACGCATGGTACGCACAAGCATGGTTGAGACAGAAGGCAGCATGGACGCGCATGCACACAGTACGTGCACACGTCGATGGGGAAAAACACAAGGGACGCACACGCATATAGGGCGCGCACGCGTCGGTGAATGAAAGCAGCGTTCACTTTGAAAACGCTACGTTCTCCTAAAGCAAGCCCCAACCACACCAGCTGATAACCCATTCTGATCCATTTCATCAAAGGCCAGAAAGCCCACTCCAAGTGTCGGGATGACTAATTTAGAATGTGTATAAATAGGGGAAAATTCAATTTTCAAGGGGGTCCTTAGATCATTTTTCATTTTTTTGCTTCCTTTTAGTTTTCCTTAAGAATTTAGATCTGAGTTAAATTTCTTTTTATGTTCTTCTTCTTCTTCTGCACTTTATTTTCTGTTTTGGGTACTAGAGCAATGATGAACTAAACCCCACCTTCATTAGAGGGAGGAGCTCTATTGTAATTCCCATGAATAAATAAAATTCTTCTTCTTCTCGATTCATCTTTGTAGCTATTAGGTACCTTCTGTTTCAATTTAGAATTCTTCACTCTGGAAAGAGGTTGAATTCATGAATGCTTGTGTGAGCCTCAGAAGAAGAATCACTTGCATTAGAATTGGAGCTCTATCCTTTACTATCAACACCATTTTGAAGGAATTGAGATCTTGAGGGTTAGTGTGGCTTATGGATGAGAGATTTGTACTTAACCTCTTCTCATGACAATTAGATCAAGGAATTGGCAAGATTGATTGTGATTTGAGAGATTGCATTGCCAAGAATTTGGGATACAATCAATTTCAATCTGCCATAGATCTACTAGATGTTTGAGAAATGAGTTGAGACCCAATTGATTCATGAAGGATTATAGAATCTCCAATCCCTGATGAATCACTTTCTTTGAATTTCCTTCACTTTGATTCCTCTGCACTTACTGAAAGTTACATTTATTAGTTTTATTTAATTCCTAATACCCAAATCCCCTTTTTATTCATGAAATTTAAGTTTTCTTGTACTTTTAATTTCTGCACTTTAAGATTCAGCTATTTACTTTTCTTGCACTTTACACTACAAGAAAACACGTCTTTTGCCACGCTTTTAAAGCGTGGTAAAAAGCTAAAAAAAGCGTGGCGATAGCTTTTCGCCACGCTTTTTGAGCTATCGCCACGCTTTCGAAAGGGTGGCCTATCAAAGGGTGGCGGTTGCTCAATCGCCACGCTTTTTGCAACCTATTGTCACACTTTTTGTTTGCCATGCTTTTTTACAAACTGCCACTTGGAAAAGCATGGCTGTAGGTGGGAAATACGGCCACGCTTTAAAAGCGTGGCGATAGGTAGAGATATGGCCACATTGTAAAAGCGTGGCGGTAGGGCAGATCTGGCCACGCTTTTCATGCGTGGCAGTAGACCAGATATGGCCACGCTTGTAAAGCGTGGCAAAACAGGAGATAAGGCCACGCTTTTAAAGCGTGGCAAAAGGGGAGGTACGGCCATGCATGTAAAACGTGGCGAAAGCGTGGTAGTAAAGGAGGTATGGCCACGCTTGAAAAGCGTGGCGAAAAAGCTTAGATACAGCCACGTTTTCTAAGCGTGGCAATAGACAGAGATATGGCCATATGGCCACGTTTTTAAAGTATTCCAACTTTCATAAAATTGTCACCAAAATAAGTGTGTGATCACATAACAACATACACTAACAAAATACCAAAAGTGAAAATCATAACTACTCATGAATTCCTACTACATGAATTAGAATTCCTAATCAAAGTCTTCTTCAAAATACCAAAAGCGAAAGTCATAACTTCTCATGAAATTTCTAATACATGAATTAAAATTCCTAATTAATCAAAGTCTTCTTGTACTTCATGCCAAGATATAAAAACTTCATGTATCATTGCAAGGTAAATTGTTTTGACCTGTGCCCTACAAAATAAAAAACACAAATGAACAACGACAAATGAAAAATGGATGATGCAGTAAACTTCAGCCCACTAATTTTTCTAACAATCAGATTTGACATCAAACTTAATTTTTGTAACATAAAAAGCGTTCTAACAATCAGATTTAATTTTGCTACATATATCCACTAATCTGCACAAGGATTCTGAAAATCTCCTTTATATTTGATATCGAACAAATATCTTATTGTTCAATAAATAAATCTAATTTATAGCATCAATAAAAACGTGATACAACATTCATGTTCTTTCACAACACACTGAAATTTGAATCGTGCATTCAGAATTTTCAGATAGAAGGAACCAATAAGTGAAATAAGTGAAAAAGAAGATGCAAACCGAACAACAATGGCAACTAGTTCAAACCTTCCAAGTTCTTTCCAACAATGCAAAACTTAACTCTTTCCACTAGTCATAGTTATTCAAAATCATATTAGAACCTTCCAAGTTCGAATTCAGCAACAACAAACAAAATTGAAGTACTTGGTTATATTCCAACATTTTTATTAATAAAAATATTATAATTTTACCTACATCATCTTTGTGTGGAATGTGAGTTGATTCGGAGGAGCGAGGAGTATTTTTTGCTCTGCTACTTGAGGTATCTAAAGGAGAATCTTGTGCAGCTTGAACTAAGGCTGTTACCTCTTCATCACTCATTCCAGGGTTGAGTTGGTGCACCAATACCTTTAATAAACCACATACACCATCCATCTTCTTCTCTAATGATAAGACCTTAGTGTTATATTCAAATTTTATGTGGCAAATCTCCTCATATTTTTTAAGAGAGCTTCTTGTAATCGAAGCCCCATAACAACGAACTCGACCTGGTTGGTCCTTTCCTAACACTCCTACAAATGCATCCTCTTCATTTTCTCCTACTTCTAAGAGGTTCTGAAGTTCAGTCTATCAAAAAGCAACAACCAATTAGGTTCAAAGTCGCATTAACTCAATTTAGATAGAAATCACATCAGAATTCATGATGTACATATCCAAAATACAAATACAAACAACTCACAATTGTGGCTTGTGTTTTAGCATCAATTTCTTTTCCTTTTTTACTTGTGCGAGTTGCTATGAAAACTTCAGCCCTTGATGGTTTTTCACTGTTCTCTTTAGAGTCGCGCTAGAGTAAACAGAGAAAAGTTTACATGAAGCATACTAACTAGGCAACTACACCATGAATACATATAAAAGAGAAATCACAAAGAATAAGTTATATTACCAGCTGCTTACGCACTATTCCAAAAGTTATTTTCAGTATTCTTAGCAGAGATAGCCTACATATAAAGAATCAACCTAAGTTTAGGAACATGAAGAATCAATGATAGTATGCTTGATGGTATAAGAAGAAATAAAAGGCAATATTACCTTAATGCCCGGAAGACTCCAATACCGAATTAGTTTGCGAAATTGAACCT
>NC_029780.3:57263548-57267461 GCF_000817695.3 Arachis duranensis | reverse complement strand
TTCAGCAGTCCTTTGATTCCTAGTTTTAGAGTTCTTTTCAACTTCAAACATTGTCTCATTTCCATTATGCGTGCATTCTTGAAAAAGTGCAGTTGGTTGAGCCTTCCTTGTCTTCTTCGGAGTCCTAACTTGCTCTTCAAATGCATCCTCCACTATTGTGTGGGTTGTTTGCTTGTTGGATCCTTTGGAGCTTGAGCTTGCAAGGTAGCCTTGTTATTTTCAGCCATGAACCTTTCTCTCTTAATATTGTATTGTTTTAGCAATTCAGCACTTGACTTCACTTGTGTAACCTCAAAGGAATTGTTTTTTTTTTTGGGCTTTTTCCTTTCATTTTTTGGCCTAAGGTAAGTATCCGCTTTCTTTTAATGATCTCCCCTTTCTCTATTCTGCATACACAAAATAATAACAATGAATAAAATGCTAATTAAATAATAATTAGATGAGCATAATCAACTGAAGCAAGTAATTAACTAAGCAAAACAACTAAGGAAAGTGGGTTGTTTAGGATTCTACTGATGCATGTGGAAACTGTCTCTCAACAAATTTCCTTCGGCAAGTGTACCGAATTTGTCGTCAAGTAAAAACTCACAATAGATTGAGGTCGAATCCCACATGGATTGATTGATCAAGCAACCTTAATTAGAAGAACGTTCTAGTTGAGCAAATTCAGAATTTGGGTTGAGATTTGCAGAAAATAAAATGGCGAGAATGTAAATAACAGAAAAAGTAAATGCTAGAACTAAAGGGCTGAAAGTAAATGACTGGAAGTAAATTGCAGAATTGTAAATGGGAATGGGGTGTTTGCTCATGAAAGTAAATGCAAAAATTAAAGAGAATGGGTGAGATCAGAATTGGGGAGTTCATTGGGCGTAGGAGATGTTGCAATTCTCCAGATCAAGTTCATTTTCATCTCTTCCACAATCAATTGATTGAATTACAATTTCTTGCAATTCAATCTCTAAATCTTGATCAATAGCCAATTCCTTGGTCAATTGCTCATGAGAAGAGATGAAGTGTGGTCACTGATTATACCACATGCATTTCCCAAATCAAGTATTGAGAGGATTATAGTCACATATCCATCCAAACCCAATTCGGTCCAGCATGAGAAAGCATTTCTAGCTTGATCTCTTCATTCCTCTTTCAAGGTTCAGAAGAAATCCAAGTTTGAATAGCTCCTTTTCCAAGATAACTACCCAATGGGATGAAGATCGAAAGCTTTCAAGTAAAATCAAGAGAAAGGATAGAAGAAGAATAATGAAAATTAGTATTGATCCATCAACTTACAACAGAGCTCCCTAACCCAATGAAAGAGGTTTAGTTATTCATAGCTCTAGAAAATGAAAACAAAGATGGAGAATACATCATGGAACTAGAAGAGCAGAGTAAAATACAGAGAGTAGTGCTCTTTTCCCCCAACTTTAGCACCCCTAAATAATTCAAAGCTACTCCTATATATACTACTCTTCTCAACTTCTAGTTGGCTTTTCAAATCTTGGGCCTTTGGATCTTGAGTTTGAAGCAGTTCTCTTCTTCATTTGAGCTTGGTTTTACTTGCAGAGAGAAAGTGTGAAGTGGGCAGAGACTTTAGCTCAGGACGTTAGGGGTGTTAACGTTTTAGTGAAAGAATGAGTTCAAGAACGTTAGTGACACTCAACATTGTCACTAACGTTCCAATGTACCCCTTTGCCTCACGTTAGAGCCCACGTTAACTAGGTTAACGTGGCTTCTAACGTGGCCTTGCCAACCTTCGAGAACGTTAGTGACATTCAACATTGTCACTAACATTCCAATGTGCCCCTATGTCTCACGTTAGAGTCCACGTTAACTAGGTTAACGTGGCTTCTAACGTGGCCTTGCCAACCTTCGAGAACGTTAGTGACACTTAACATTGTCACTAACGTTCCAATGTGCCCCTATGTCTCACGTTAGAGTCCACGTTAACTAGGTTAACGTGGCTTCTAACGTGGCCATTCTTAGCCATCCCCAACGTTAGTGACAATGTTGAGTGTCACTAACGTTGGCTCATCTTTCACTCATCATCGTTAGCTTTCCACGTTAACTAAGTTAACGTGGCTCCTTGGGGTTTTGTGGTTGCTTCCAACGTTAGTGACAATGTTAGGTGTCACTAACGTTGTCGACCACCCTTGCCTCTTACGTTAGCTCCCACGTTAACCAGGTTGCAAAAGAATCCAAGTGCAATTGCATGATCACACAACAAAATCAGAATGAGCTAAACCGGATTAATCAAACAGAAATAAAATCAAATGAGATGAAAGGGGAACCTGGAAAGCAGGAAATTGGAGCAGAGGAAGGGAAGGGAAAACAGTAAAATCAGCAGCAGCCAATGATTAAGGATGTAATGAGCATGAATGCATAATAAGCACAAAGAATCGCAACAAGGAAACGAGTTGCTAACACATGGCATGAAGCAGCAACACTTATTAAACAGCACCAGTAAATAGCATGTTTCCCAGGTTCAAGCAAGCAGCAAACAGAATTCATATGACTTAACCAGTTCCACAAACTGAAATCATTGCAGTTCATATAATATGGACAAAGCAACAAGCAGAGCAGAACTCAGCAACAACAAACCAAGAAAAATTAATGAAATAGTAACACTTCCACAGCATCTATTTTGGACAATGAAAAAAAAATACAACAAACAGCAATCACAAGTCCAGAAATCAACACCAAAACAGCACAATAAACAAGTTCATCCAGGGCAGCTTTCAGAGGAAAGACAAATTCATTCCGAACAGCAGCAGTAAACAAAACAAAACCTACATCCACTAACCAGTCCAGATTCTCTAACCACCTATTCAACTAAACTAAATTAGTTGAACTAAACAAGCTAAACAGAATGAGCTAAACCAGATTAATCAAATAGAAATACAATCAAATGAGATGAAAGGGGAACCTGGGAAGTAGGGAATTGGAGCAGGGGAAGGGAAGGGAAAATAGTAAAATCAGCAGCAGCCAATGATTAAGGATGTAATGAGCATGAATGCATAATAAGCACAAAGAAACGCAACAAGGAAACGAGTTGCTAACACATGGCACGAAACAGCAACACTTATTAAACAGCAGCAGTAAATAGCATGTTTCCCAGGTTCAAGCAAGCAGCAAACAGAATTTATATGACTTAACCAGTTCCACAAACTGAAATCATTGCAATTCATATAATATGGACCAAGCAACAAGTAGAGCAGAACTCAGCAACAACAAACCAAGAAAAATTAATGAAACAGTTACACTTCCACATCATCTATTTTGGACAATGAAAAAAAATACAACAAACAGCAATCACAAGTCCAGAATTCAACACCAAAACAGCACAATAAACAAGTTCATCCAGGGCAGCTTTCAGAGGAAAGACAAATTCATTCCGAACAGCAGTAGTAAACAAAACAAAACCTACATCCACTAACCAGTCCAGATTCTCTAACCACCTAATTCAACTAAACTAAATTAGTTGAACTAAACAAGCTAAACAGAATGAGCTAAACCAGATTAATCAAACAGAAATAAAATCAAATGAGATGAAAGGGGAACCTGGGAAGCAGGGAATTGGAGCAGGGGAAGGGAAGGGAAAACAATAAAACAGGGTCTAGTAGTGGCTCTTAACAGAATCCTGGACAAGTGCCCCGAGAGTGCCATGCTAAAAAAGAATAAAGGTAACTAATTAGTTTAAATAAATGACATCATATCAAGTATTGATAAGTAAGACGATTGTTGATGTGTGGAAGATGATCCAACACAAAACTCACCGGCAAGTGTACCGGGTCGCATCAAGTAATAATAACTCACATGAGTGAGGTCGATCCCACATGGATTGAAGGATTGAGCAATTTTAGTTTAGTGGTTGATTTAGTCAAGCGAATCAAGTTTTGGTTGAGTGGGTTGTATCTAA
>NC_029780.3:57258342-57261957 GCF_000817695.3 Arachis duranensis | reverse complement strand
TATTATTCTTTTGGAGGTTTGGTGTCAAATGTTGCAGTAGTAGCCTTTGGCTTTATTTTTTTCTTTTACTCAACATCTTTCCACCACAGACACATGGCTCACTATTTCCTCCTAGGATCATTGATGCCCAGCATCTCTTTGGATAACTAAATGTTCTGTATCTAAGTTGCTCTTTATTGTGGATTTTCAATTGGCCATCCCAAATCAGTTGATCTAAGTGACCGGGTTTTAAAATACCCCTTAGAATTTACTCATCCAACCATATCTCAGTACAAGAACATCACAGGCATATGTCCTAGGGTCCAAGCTATTGGTGTCTAACCTTTATTCTTTGTTTTTCTTGCCATTTTGGCTTTTTCTTCTTCCTTTTCTTTTTGTTTTTGTTCCCAAGGGCTTTTTCATTATTGATAAGAGTCTTTACAACAGCAAGCTAACTCACACTTTAATGAAAATGATATTATGCAGCAGTTACAAGCTAGCTCACACTTCAATGAAAATGATACTATGCAGCAATTATTTCATGAGTTATGCATTTAATCAAACACATATACCACCATTAACTTCCATTCTTACTTATGCAACATTGGATATTTCACTTTTCAATTCAAACAAATCTCTTTTATTCAAGCATGTGGGAAACAAAACAAAATTTAACTAAGTGATGGATAACAAACAACACGCAAATTTAGCATTTAAACAATTTCACTTGCAACTAGATGAACACTTTAGCAAGGCATACAATGGTTTCCATGTTCAAAATAATACACAGCAGCAAGGATTAAGTTTAGATACAACCTTTGAAGTTGCAGCCTTTTGATTCTTCCTTCTGTTGTGTTCTCTTTGAGTTAAAATGCATAATGTCTTCAATTGTTGACTCATGTCCTGCATAATTCTCAAAGTTGCTTGCTTCTCAAGCCCTTAATTATATGGTTAGTATGCATAAATTGAGTGTGGTTCCTGGATTGATTTTGGTGTGGGAACACCAAACTTAATTTTTTGCCACTGCCTCTTATGCAACAATTTTAACCATATGTGAAACCTTATGTCCTTGCTAAAGGTTAATGAAATTAAAGCTAGAAAGCAATTAAACAGTCGAATAATGTGTTTGATTGCTTGGAGCTAGCATCATGCAAGAGGTGAGAATGTGTTTTTAAATGATATTTTTGGTGGAACACCAAACTTAGAATCTTTCATTCTCCCTTAAATTATTTTGGTATGCAACACCAAACTTAGCTCCTTGCAATGCATACCAATTATTCAACTTTTTTTTATTGAAAAAGCTATGAAAAGAAAACTACCTCAGGTTGGGTTGCCTCCCAACAAGCGCTCTTTTATTGTCACTAGCTTGACATCTTCTATTTTGCTGATCATGGAGGTTGAAAATCACAGTGCCTTAGCTTGTCTTTCTTCACTGTGAACTTCCTTCCGGTTTCCTCTTTGATGACCTCTATAAATTCTTGTGGAAGGATCTTAGTCACAATGTAGTGATCAGACAACTATGGGGATACCTTCATGGTTTGAATGTTGATCATCACTCGATCCCCTAGTGAAAACTTTCCAGTAGTCCACTTAGACTTAAGCTTGCCAGGGAATATCTTGAGTCGTGAGTTGTACAAGAGTACTTGTTGTCCAGGTTTGAATTCTTTCTTCAAAATCTTCATGTCATGCCATCTCTTGGCTTTTTCCTTGTATATCTTGGTATTTTCATAAGCTTCTAGCCTAAACTCATCTAGCTCATTTAGCTGCAACAACCTTTTCTCCCCTGCTGCTTCAGAATCCAGGTTTAGAAGTTTAGTGGCCCAAAAAGCTTTGTGCTCAAGCTCTACAGGGAGATGACAAGATTTTCCATATAACAGCTGAAATGGGGACTTCCCAATAGGAGTTTTGAAAGCTGTTATGTATGCCCAAAGTGCATCTTCCAACTTCCTAGCCCAATCCTTTCTTGTGCTACCTACTGTTTGCTAATTCAGCCTGCCCATTAGTCTGAGGGTGATATGGTGTGGCTACCTTATGAATAACTCCATATTTGTGGAGAAGTTTCTCCATTTGTTTGTTACAAAAATGACCACCACCATCACTGATGAGACCCTTGGGTACTCCATATCTAGTAAAGATGTGCTTCTTTAGGAATTGAAGGACAATTTGTGCATCACAGGTAGTTATGGCTATGGCTTCCACCCATTTTGAAACATACTCCACTGCTACCAAAATATATCTGAATGAATAAGAAGGGGGAAAGGGTCCCATGAAATCAATGCCCCATAGATCGAACAATTCTACTTCCAAAATGAAGTTCTGTGGCATCTCATTCCTTCTTGTTAGTCCTCCTGCTCTCTGGCATTCATTACATTGGTGGACAAACTCCCTGGCATTTTTGAAGATGGTTGGCCAATAGAAACCACTTTGTAATATCTTTGCTACTGTTCTTTCTGGACCAAAGTGTCCACCATAAGCTAAGCCATGGCAATGCCATAATATATCTCTTATTTCACTCTCAGGAATACATCTCCTGATTATTCCATCAGAGCACCTTTTGAACAGATAGGGTTCATCCCACAAGAACTTCCTTGCTTCATTGATTAGTTTCTTCACTTGTTGCTTGGTGAATTCTTGAGGTATCTTCCTTCCTACTTTGTAGTTTGCTATATCAGCGAACCATGGTGTTTGTTGGATCAGCATAAGATGTTCATCTGGGAAGCTTTCATTTACAGGTAATGAGGCCTTTTGAATTGTTTCTTGTGGCAGCCTTGACAAGTGATCAGCAACTAGGTTTTCAGTGCCCTTCCTGTCCCTTACCTCAATGTCAAATTCTTGTAGGAGTAGAATCCACCTGATAAGTCTTGGTTTAGCATCCTGCTTTGACATCAAATACTTGAGAGCGGCATGATCAGTATAAACCACAATTTTAGATCCTATCAAGTACGATCTAAACTTATCAAATGCATAGACTACAGCTAACAATTACTTCTCTGTTGTAGTGTAATTTTTTTGAGCCTCATTCAATACTTTACTTGCGTAATATATGACATGATGTAAGTTTCCCTTCTTCTGTCCAAGTACAGCACCAATTGCAATATCACTTGCATGACACATGAGTTCAAACGGTAAGTTCCAATCCGGGGGTGTGATAATTGGTGCTGTTGTGAGTTTATGTTTTAAAGTTTCAAAAGCATGCTGGCAATTTTTATCAAAAACAAAAGGTTTATCAATCATTAAAAGGTTACTCAAAGGTTTGGCTATTTTAGAAAAATCCTTGATAAACCTTCTATAAAATCCTGCATGCACCAAGAAACTTCTAACAGATTTCACATTAGTTGGTGGAGGGAGTTTTTCTATTATTTCCACTTTTGCCTTGTCAACCTCTATCCCTTTTCTTGAAACTTTATGACCAAGAACAATCCCCTCAGGCACCATGAAATGGCACTTCTCCCAGTTCAAAACCAAATTAGTTTCTTGGCACCGTTTCAAGACAAGAGTCAGATGGTTTAGGCAAGTATTGAAATTATCACCAAAAACAGAGAAGTCATCCATGAAAACCTCTAAAAAATTTTCAACCATATCTGAGAAAATGGAAAGCATACACCTTTGAAAAGTGGCTGGGGCATTGCATAATCC
>NC_029780.3:57254067-57254339 GCF_000817695.3 Arachis duranensis | reverse complement strand
TGGCCCAAAAATAATAGCTTCCAGGAGGCTGCCCTGCCCTTGTGGAGGGCAGGGCAGGATTTGGTGCTTGGTGCGTGCGTGGTGCGGCATGGTGCAGGCTTGCTGCGCAGGATGCTGCCCTGCCCTCCGCGAGAATTGTGCTGTGGTGCGCTGCTGGTGCTGCCAGAATCGTGCCTTGGTGCACTAGAATTGTGCCTTGGTGCGCCAGATTCATGCCACAACAAAATGCTGCCCTGCCCTCGCGGAGGGCAGGGCAGTGTTTCCACTTTGAT